>NC_141077.1:35142792-35323648 GCF_041138505.1 Cibotium barometz | reverse complement strand
TTCGCTCGCCACGCTCGACACTTTACGCTCGTAAAAAGCCCCCCCCCCAAAAAAAAGAAGGTATATCCACCAAATAAATCAATGTAAAGATACCTTCATGGTATCAAAAGGTGGGCGTAAAAGCAATAATTTGTAGCTCGGGGCTACTATGAGGGTGGCAACCCAGTTTGGCTACCTTGCCAACCTAATCAATGCTTACAGCAATGCTCCCCACGTACATCTCAAAATCGTGGAAAGCAACATCCTTATCAATCTCTTTTACAATAGAAACCCAAAAGATCCAGACAAGATATTCTTGCAACTCATCAATTGTGTGTTCCCAATAAATTTTTGCAAGCACAGGGATCCTCTAAAGGTAATGAAGGTGTGTGAATCCTAAAGAGATTCAAAAGA
Source organism: Cibotium barometz (assembly GCF_041138505.1). Lineage (NCBI taxonomy): Eukaryota > Viridiplantae > Streptophyta > Polypodiopsida > Cyatheales > Cibotiaceae > Cibotium > Cibotium barometz. The sequence continues at coordinate 35,323,255 of NC_141077.1, read as the reverse complement.
CCCCCTTAATTAGCTCAAAGGAAGCAACCTCATCAATGAAGGCACCAACCCCCACATCATAAAGTCCATCAAAAATGGGTGCCTACATGCCTACTCATTGCTCAAGGATATTATGATGCTAATTCCACCATTTGGATGCCCAAGGCCAATAAGAAGCAAGCAGTCTCAACACTAACTTCTATGTCAAAAAGAAGTGCACGCACGACTCGAATGGTGTGGTTGTGGCCAAAGTAGCATCAGCAAAAGCAGATCACAAGAACCTTCTCCCAAAAATGACGTAGCCACAAGAACCTGCTAGAACTCTGAGCAACAAAAATATACATCAAGTTATCTCATCATATGCATTGATATCTGAAGAGCTACTAGTCAAAGCTTTAGCTTCAACAATTACTCCCCTACAACAGAATCAACTGAATGATCAGTGGCACAATTCAAACTATTTGCCAACCCACTTTGGGAGTCATTTCCAAAGGACCTTGAAACTTAGTAGCAGGTATAAGAAAGGTCCCTAACACCCATGAAAGGTAAAGATACACAAAACATGTATGACTATTCATAGGTGACTTTCCTCAAATAATCATGCCACACAAAATTATTTTATGCCACACAAAAACTTAAGTATTTTACGCCCACAAAATTGGATCAAACAACATCATAGACTCTTCCTAGATCTTCAAAGTGACTAGGTGAACTATAAAATCACCTCACAAGTAGGGAATGCAAAAGTTTAATCGACGTGAAAACCAGTAGATACTCATGGACTGTGAGTATCTCAAGCTTTTCATGCGCAAAAAAGTTGTTTCAAAATCAATGGAAATCAGACCATCCATTCCAACAAATCACTTGAACCACAAGATACCCTCAAAAGAAGAAAACTCAAAAGTTTAGTTGACATGAAAAAACCGTCAAAGTTCAAAGATGTGAGTATCTAGAGCTTTTCACGTCCAAAAAAGGTGATCCAAAGGCAACATAAATCATATAAAGGTCTTCACAATGATTAGGTACTTTAGAGACATGAAATTCAAATGTTTTTTTTGACATAAAAAAACTAGTAGATGTTCATGACTGTGAATATCTCAAGTTTTTCATGCTTCAAAAAGTGCTTCAATTCTATCAACTAAGGTGATTAAAAGCTTCCACAGGGCTTAAAGAAAGCCTACATCTAAATTAGTAAACTTTTTTTAAACATGAGTATCTCAAGATATTCACGCCATGTGAAAAACCAGTCTGGTTTTTTAAGTCAAGAAATGGGTTCCATAATGGTACTTTTCAAATGGATCACATCTTCTTTTACATAAGTGTACCATTCTAGCATAATTGTGCCTCAGTATGACGACATTTTTATGATATGAATATCTTAAGATATTCATGACCATGAAAAAACAATCTAGTTTTTCATGCTAAAGGGAACCCTTTTCGATCATTACATAGGCTTGCAGATCATTTGAATGTAATGCACGTACAAAAAATGAGAGAGCTTTTGGGATTAACCCCTACCAGCCATGCTTCACTCATATCTCTAAGTCATACACACTGAAAAGAATTTCACAAGGTACATGGCTATAATACTTAGATGTAGATTTAAAGAGCCCAAAAAGATCTTCAAGATGAGCACTAGATCATGGTCTTATGGTTTATGAGATGCAGGCCTGCAAGAACAGGGCTACTTTTTATACTCTATTTTTTTTCTACCCCCTGGTTTTTCATGCATGAATACCTAAGAGATAATCACGACCATGAAAAACTCTAAATTTTCACGCCATTTGTTTTATTTTTTAAGCTCAATTTTACTTCCAATGGACTTAGATGATGAATCTAGATCACGTAGATACCTCAACAACCTCAAATATATATATATTTTTGGACGTGAAAAACTAGAGATAATCACGATCATGAAAAAATCTACTTTTTCATGCCAATTATTTTTCAAAGTTTGGGTTCAAAATCACTTCTAATGAAGTCTAAACAACCAGTCCAAAAAGTTTATCACCTTACCAACCTCAAAAATATATTTTTTTAACGTGAAAAACTCGAGATACTTATGCATAGATAGTATGATCATAAAAAAACTAGGAAAAAAAACTCTAGTTTTTCATGCCAATTATTTTCCAAATTTTAGGTTCAAAATAACTTCGAGAGGACTCTAATAGTTAGTCTCTATCATTTGATTACCTTCTTAACCTCAAATTTGTAAATTTTTTGGATGTGAAAAACTCGAGATACTCAAGCCTGAATATCTAGGAGATAGTCATGGCCATGAAAAACTCTAGTTTTCAAGCAAAAAAAATCAATTTTTGAGCATGAGACTTTCTAGACTTGGCAAGGTGATCACTTCAATCACACTGAACGATTTTCACAATGTTTTTCTATGTGAAGTTCTCTAGTCTTTCACACCAATGTTAGGGTGAATATCTTTATTTTTTATTTTTTGAGTTTTTCATAGCCGTGAAAAACATGAGATTTTTATAACCGTGAAAAACTTGAGTTTTTCATACCCGTGAAAAGCTCGAGATTTTCATGCATGAATATCTATGATCTTTCACGTCACTGCCGTCAGAATGTATCTTTTTTTAAAATCCAAGTTTTGTAGTAGTTTTTTGGAATCCAGTTATGTGGGGTTTTGAATTTCAAATTAGGGGATGTAAGAGGGTTTTCCAAAAAGGCAAGTGGAAGCAAAATTCAACACTCTCTTACACATGTCATAAATGCCACCCAAAAGTGGATTCTATCCAATTCATAAGGCATCTTCACATTGAATGCACATTAGCCACTATTGAGTTGTGGAAAAAAGTGATTTAGAGTTAATCCAAGATTAATCCTATCACTAAATTTTTTTCTTTTTTAGATTGATTAAGGAGTCCTAATTAGCCATTAATCACTAATTAATTCACATAATTAAGCACATCTTTGGATTAAGCAATGAATTGCTAAGGCATTTGCATTGCCTAATGGGTGAATTAATGAATATTGAATGATTAATTATGCTCTTAATAATGGGCTCTTCTATTATGCTAAGAGAGAAAGAATCCTTAATTTTGTGAGTTTTGTGTGTCGATTCGATGCAATAATGCATCGGCATGCATTCTATGCACTCCTTATTTCTTTTTCTAAGCTCACGTTGACCTAATAACCACTAAACCTTTAATTTTGTAGATTTTTTCACTCTTTCTCTTCACTAATCACTCTCCTAATACAAAAAACTAGACCAAAAATTAAATTAGTAAAAAATAAGAGTTTTTAAATGTTTTTTTAGATTTTCTTTGCTAATTAAGCTAACTAAGATAGATACTAACACTCTAATATACTTAAATTACAACAAAAAAAACTCATTTGGAAGTGGAAAAATTAGCATGTAAAGTTTATGTAAAAATAAAAGAGAGCAAAAATTTAACCATAATGCTTCCTTATGCTTAATGTAATGCAAATGATGCATTCTAACCCCAAATTAACCTATGTGAATGCTAAATAGACCATTTATATCAATCTTAATACAACCAAAACAAAAAATTAAACAAAAAATGATTAAGCCAAAAGACATTCTTTTCAAAATAAAAAAGAGAACAAAAAGCAACCAAAATCACCACAAATCTCCACTAAACCAACTCTTTTTTGTGGAAATCCCAACTCATAGCAGCACTCCCAAATGAGAACATAAAACCACCACTGGTAGATCTCTGCAACACTACCAGCCCAATCAGCATATGTGTATCCATGTAGTTGTATCTCTATACCAGCCTCATAGAAAAGTCCATAATCAACTATGGACTTTATGTAGATTCCAAGTGTGGCTTCCTAGGGGCCAAATCCTTCATCTCAAACTTTTGCCTCAAAAGCCTCCTGACATCATGTATGTCAACATCACTCTATCACCAATAATAATCAAGTCATCCACATAGATAACTAATAGCATGAAAAATCTGCATTGGATATCTAAAATCCAATGGTAACAAGATACTCCCCGATCTTGTTTGACCATGCTCTAGGTTACTGCTTTAAGCCATACAAGGCTTTGTATAACCTGCACACAAAATCTGGGAGTGCATCACTCTCATAACCTGGTGAGTGCATCATGTAAACTTCTTCTTACAAATCACCATGCAAGAAAGCATTCTTTACATCGATCTCTTGTAAAGACCAACCCTTTGCTCCTACAACCATAGCAATGATAGCTCTCATGGTTGCCATTATTGCAATCGCGTTGAATGTCCCTTCATAGTCAATGCCATAAGTCTATGCATAGCCTTTGGCCACCAATCTTGCCTTATACGTGCTCACTGAACCATCAGTGTTATGCTTGACTTTATACACCCACTTACATCCAATTGCCTTCTTTTCCTTAGGCAAAGTCACTAACTCCCATGTTGCATTTGTATCCAATGCTGCCATCTCCTCATTCATGGCATCTTCCCATTTCTTATTTCCAAGTGCCTGCTCAAAACAAGTGGTCTCCAATTCCTATATTGCTTTAACCACATAAGCATAATGATGGGCTGTATATCCATCATATCTCAACCTATCAACAGGGTACCTAACCCTCATAGACATGTGTACACCTGGATCACTACCAGGTGTCCTCAAAATAGTCCTCATTCACCAGGAGTAATCACAGACGAGATGCCAAGTTCCTCATCAAGGCTCTGTTGAGAGCCGCTAGAGTCACCATCCACATATGAGTGACCTGCTAAAATAGATCGAGCATAAAAGGTTGATCTACCTTTTCCTTCCCTTTGCATGATACATGTGTACCTACATTTATCCTCCACCTGCCTGACCATGGACTGACATTGGATCCACTGTTAGAGGACTCTCCAGGTCCACTAAGCACCTGTGATTGCTACTCTACATGTGGTGCAGCATCAGCACTTCTTATATCTCCATCTTCTGTTGCCTTCACTGCTAGTGCACACGAGCTACTCATCTCATCAAAAACAACATCTCTGCTTACTCGCATCTCATGAGTGGTAGGGTTATAACATCTATAACCTTTCTGCTCCATAGCATAACCAATAAAATAACGATGCATTTTTCTACCTTTGGATCCAACTTTGTACTCACTTCATCAAGAACATGCACATATGCAATACACCAAAACACTTTCAAGTGAGACACATCCGGTCTTATGCTTGTAAACTTTTGTTCAGGTGTCATACCATGAACAACTGTAGTGGGTGTTCTGTTCATAATGTACACAATAGTTTATACTTCTTCCAAAAATAATGTGGCATATTCTTTTTCAGCCATCAAGGCACGTGTCACTTCTGCAATGTGGGTATTTTTTCTTTCTGCAAACATCATTATGTTGCGGAGTGTACCTACATGTAAACGGTCTCTTGATTCCCTGCTTCCTCAAGAAATCGCTAAACTTATTGGAGAAATATTCTCCCCTACCATCAGATCTCAGGCATTTTATTTGCATGTCTTTTTTTTTCTCGACCAAGGCTTTAAATCTCTGAAAGTGAGCAAACACCTCACTTTTCTCCTTCATGAAGTAAATCCACACTTTCCTAGTGTGGTCATAAATGAATGTAACATAATACCTGCAACCTGCAACAATTGTTGTAGTCTTGGTCGGTCCCCATACATTTGAATGTATGACATCTAATGGCCTTGCACTATCATGCTTTTCATGTGGGAAATCATGTTTAGCCTGCTTACCAAGCTAGCATGCTTCACATACTTTGTGCATACCATCAACCTTAAACTTTGGCAAACCTGCAACAATATTTTAGGCCTGCATAGACTTTAGTCATTGTACATTCACATGACCAATCCGCTTGTGTCATATGTCAATATCTACAATGACACATGCTCCATACGCAAACATGGTTGCCTTTACTTCAGGCATGTTCACATCCAAAGTAAACATCTTGCCATTTCTATTACCCTTTCCAACCAAGCGACACTGATTTTTGAAGTCTTTCACAAAACATCCTTAAGGATTAAACCTCACTTGCAGACCTTGCTCAACCATCTGTTCAACAAAAACCAGGTTATTTATGATATTTAGAACATGAAGTACATCTACCAAGTACTTCATTTTGCCATCCTGCATAGACAATGGCACTTTACCAACATGCGCAATGGGATGCAGTATCGTCACCTATTTCTACATAACCTGGTTTTTCCATTTTCTGCATGTCTTTAAGCCACTCAACATGACTGGTCATGTGGTTAGAAGCACCAAAAACCACATACCATCTTGAGATCTTGACACATCTCCTATTATGGAACTGAGCATGTGCTGCATCACAAAAATAGCTACTCACTTCTGTCTCATCACCTCCCTGTTTACTAGATGATGCATAGTTGCCTTGCTGTAACTTTCCACTTTTAATATCATTCTGATTTTTATAATAGTCCCTTTTAGTGAATGTCTAGTCAAGTCAATGTCTAGACATGTAAGTAACTTTCACTACAACAATAGAAGTAACCTTGGGTAACTCATGTGAAGAGAGAGAGAGAGAGAGAGAGAGAGAGAGAGAGAGAGAGAGAGAGAGAGAGAGAGAACTTGAGAGTCTTCCTTGTTGTTGTGAATTATACTTCTTGTGTACTTACTTATGTGTGAATGAGAAAGAGTAAGAGAGAAATAACCATTAAGTGTGATAGAGCAACCATGGTTGAGCAAAACAATCAAATGGAGAGAGTGGAGTTACAAGAAGATGTGGCTTGGCATAGGTAGCACCCAATGATAGTTATGCACTCATGCCAGCCTAGGTTGGAGTGGGGAGTAACGATGTGAAGTGTTCACATAAAGTTGTGTATAGGGAACATGTCAAGCCTATTCCACTCTCCTGTGTCCTTTATCCTTAAGTCTATGCCTCTTACTCAAAGTTACACAAAGGGGAAAAACACATTGGAAGATTTATCCACCAATGGACACTTATAAGCATTTCCACACATTGGACACTTATCCACCAATGGACACTTATAAGCATTTCTACAATCCTAATCCCTTACTCTAGACCTCCACTTGCTATCTCCTCTTTCTTTCATATGCACAACTTCCCTCCGTCTCCTAGTTCCATTCAATTCCTCCATAAAAATTCCACTCCACTCTAGCATAAGGTTTTGAATAAAAGTGGCTCACCAACTCAAGGGAAGTGGAAGCTTCCCACATCCGTACAGAATCCTCAACCTTGACTAGGCATTGCTTTCTTGTAATACCAAGCCTATATGGCAACCAAAATACTCACAAGCACCATGTAATAGAGAGAATAGCAAGAGATTCCAAGAAATCACCATGCATAGATGAGAACTTGAAGCATCTTTACTTAGTCTATGATTTTGATCTTTATTATCTAACTTCTAACCCATCAAATATGAGCTTAGGCACATCCTTGGACATAACCTTCTAGGGTTTTTTTGGAGGACCTTCCCAAAAATTTGTAGCCAAAGGTTGTGACCCTCCCCCTTTTTTTACCACTTTTACACTTTTTTGCCACTTTTCCACATACCTCTCTCCTCGAAAGCCATATTTTTGGCAACCAAGCCCCTTGATTTATCCTTTTTAAGTGATCATCTCATGTTAACAAGAGGCAAAATCTTAGCCAAAACTCCCAAGAATGTTCCCTCTCAAATTTTTGATAGTATTTTTTTATAGTGTTTTTTTCTTAATTTAGCCAAATTAGGAAACAATGTTGCCATCATGGGTAATGCCACAAGCACATTGTTGCCATCATGGGTAATGTGACATGTTTCAATGAAGCTTTAAGCCAAAAATGGCTTCTTGCCATTGGGTTTTGATACATTGACCATGTAGACTTACAATCATAAGCACATGTTTCAATGAAGCTTTAAGCCAAAAATGGCTTCTTGCCATTGGGTTTTGATACATTGACCATGTAGACTTACAATCATAAGCACATGTTTCTTTTATCCTCTAACTAGATGATGATTTTTAACTCTCATTTGTAATTGTCATTTCTACATTATTTAAGAGGAAAGTTGAATTGAGTATCATTGCATATTTGAGAAATGACAACGACCACAATTTCTTTACAGCTATTTTTACCAAGTTTATAGTAGTATATGGATTTAATTTAATTTAACATGGATCTAAGAAAATTATTGAGCTTTGTTATTTGCTAGCTAATGGATTAGTTCTTAATAATTCTATGATTGGGCCACAAAAGTGACTTAAGGTTTATTTATGAATTTTAAAGAAATGAAAAGGCAAATTAAATTAGAATTTCATGAAAAATCTCGAGAATGTTTAGTTAGAATACATTTACCTATGGTAAAAGTTAAAAAATAGCATATAAATGGTAAACATTTTGGGGAAAAAAAGAAGCACACAAATGTTGTAAAAACATTATTTTGAAGGACATGTGTATAAATAAGCATGTCTTAGTTGATAGAAGGCACATGCCAATTGAATAAACATCACAATGGCCTACATGCTAGGATCACACTCCCAAAATCTTGTCGATTTACGAGGAAAAATATTTAGTGTGGAAGAACTGGTGACTTTTCTCTTGAAAATTATAGAATTAGGGCTTCCCCTCTATTTGAGCAATGTTGTTCCGAGCAACATACAACAGTTTGCGATAATGTGCAAAATGTTTAGTCTTTTAATGGTCATGGTAAAGCTTTGAGGGAAGATTGTTGTGATCTACTCTATGAACAAGAGTAATGTGACCCACAAGGGTAGTAATGTCTTGATTTTTTACATTAACAAGATTGATATGGTTGACTACTAGATTCATTTAAAGCCTTGATTTGTTACATTAACAAGATTGATGTGGTTGACTACTAGATTCATTAAAAGCCTCACAGTTCACAAGCATCGATCATACTCATCCATTGGGTGCTAACTTATAGGGTTGATTTTCCTTACATAGGTTACGAATTCTTCTTTTTGGGATCTTTACTTTACTTGGAAGTTACTAATTAATAAACATAACTATATTATCTTGCACTTTAAGATCACCATTAATAAACATAACTATATTATCATGTACTTTAAGATTACCAAATGTATGGTCAAACATCATAATTCGCACAAGCACAGAGCATACTCATCCATTGGTGGGTGTTGACTTATAGGCTTGATTAACAAGCATGGATCATACTCATCCATTGGTGGGTGCTAACTTGTACACTTGATTTTCCTTGCATGGGTTGTAAATTCTTCTTTTGGGGATCTTTGCTTGGAAGATTGCTAATTAATAAACATAATTATATTATCATGTACTTTAAGGTCACCATTATGTTTAATTATTTTCTACTTATCATTTGGGTCACCCATGCTATTAACATGGAAACCCATGAACAAGGAAGGGAGAAGTATAGTTAGTATAGACATCTATTAAAGTAGAATAATTGGTGATAAAGAATAGACACCTAGTAAGGTAGAACATTGATGATAAAAAAATACACCTATGATTACATAATGCGTCTCATGGCTTAAGTAAAAAACACCACTGTCACCACTGAAATGTTTTTTAAATGTACCCTTATATTAAGATCCATTCTAATTTTTTAATGACCTTTGCAAGTACTTATGTAGAAATTGAGGTGAATTTAGGAAGATGGTGAGGGATACGTATCTAGAAAGTGAACTTGTTTATGTGAAGAGCAAGGACTTCGAATGTGAAGAGCAAGGACTTCGAATGTGAGACGGATTGTGTGCTCTATTTTCTTTTATATATATATATATATATATATATATATATATATATATATATATATATATATAAGAAAACCGGTAGTCCAGATGGTGGAAGAGTTCGAGTGACATCGTGAGGTTGTGGGATCTTCGTGGCGCGATACTACCCTGAGGGATGTATTAGTGGGTAGTGTGTGTGTGTGTGTGTTGTGGTGTTCAATTCCAATAAAATAAAATAAAAGGGGACATATTTAGGCTGGATGGGAAAGTCAAGGCATGGAACATTTTTTTAAATGAAAGGTGTTTCTCACGCAAGGGGGGAAGAGAGGCGTGAGCTACATTAGGGAGCATAGTGGTGTTTCTCACGTAAGGGGGGAAGAGAGGCGTGAGCTGCATAGTGGTGTTTCTCACGTAACGGGGGAAGAGAGGCGTAAGGCTTTCATCCTACATTAAGGGTTTGGTTTCGTAAGGCTTTCATCCTACATTAAGGGTTTGGTTTCGTACATCTGACGAGGAGCATAGAGTTCCCTACGCAAGGGATGGGGCACACGCACGCAAAGGGAATATTATATAAGGGCGGCATCGGCACCTTACAAGCTCAATCTTCTCAGGCGCGCGCACGCACACACACAGTGAAACGGCCCTCGCACAAATGGAGAACCCTGGTATGGATTCCACCCCTCCCCTCTCGCACCTTCCTTCTATGGCTTATGTTACCCTTTGCAACAACAAGTACCACTTCACCCTTGTCTCTGGTTCCCATGCGTTTTTAGACCACATCCCTCCCTCCCTCCCTCCCTTCCTCCCTTGCATGTTGCATGCTTGTGGTATCCATCCTTTTGTTCTAAGATTGCCCTATACATTTTCACTCTATCCATCCCAAACACTTTCTGTAAAAAAAAAAAAAAACATGCATGTCCCTTGTCCCCTGCATGCCCTTGTGCTCTCTCCATGCTCGGCATGTTCTGTCAGAATATGCTTGTCCCCTGTACGCTTCATGTCCATCATGATACCAAACCATGCTCGTGGCATGGCGCATGTGGTCGGCCCTTAGGAAAGTTGGGCATGCCAAACTATGTGAAAGTTTATGGATGCATACAATCAATTTGAATAAATGGCCTTTTTCCATGCAAGCATGAAGATGTGTTTGCTATCCCATGTAAAAATGTTGCTAGTTCATTGTCAAGTCTGAGTTAGAAATCTTATTTATACAAATAGTATATAATCTAAGGAATGCTTTTTTTTGGCCTCCCTATGTTTCATGTTTTACCAAATTTTCCTTAGGGGGTACACTTTGCATTGAATGCTTTTACCAAATTTTCCTTAGGGGGTACACTTTGCATTGCTTTTAAGATATTCCATTTGTCCATATCTTAAAAGCATTGAATGCTTTTAAGATATATATTACATTCTTTCACAGCTCCTATTTTAGCTTTGACGGTTACATGGGGTCTTAAGTGAGAGGCATTAGTTAATGTGTGTATACATGCATCTAACAAAGTAAGAGCTCTCTCTCTCTCTCTCTCTCTCTCTCTCTCTCTCTCTCTCTCTATCTATCTATCTATCTATCTATCTATCTATCTATGCACATGCGTGCATGAGGTCACTGTCATACACATTGCATATGTGCCCATCATTCTTAAATGCATTCCAAAAGCATGGCTCATTGGGCTCATTAGTGTAACTCATTAGCTTGCTAGAGTAGCCCCCTTGCTTATGGTGGTAACATGCCTTAGGCAAGTGGATCCTAGTATGTCAATGTTGTGCGCTTAAAAACAAAAGGAGCTTGCACTAATTTTATCCTCATAATGTTGTGCACTTAAAAACAAGGGAGTTTGCACTAATTTTATCCTCATAATAGTAGAGCCAGTTTAGTCACATTATTTAACAAGATATGTAAGTGTGCAATGTTATGATTAAAAATACTTGGGAAAACATATTACCCTGTGAGTGAGACACTTACGTTAGCTCAAAGTCAACTACTAGTACAAAAACTTCATAAATCATTCCATAAGCTCTCCATATGATAAAATTGGCAGTGCTTAAAAGAAAGGAATTTGGCAGCATCAGTTGTTGGCGGCGGTTAAATAGTTAGTTAGCACAAATACATGAGCAAGGTGAGGTATGGAATTCAAATTAATATGCCTATGTCACAATGTGAAGTAGTTTCCAATGTGATATAACTCAAAAAACCATGTGTAGTTAGAAATAGTTGAGCCTCCCCACCATATGATATAGCTTGAGTTGTTTAGGTGCATGTGAAGTAAGATGGTTGGGTGCCTCATTTACCACACAGAGTATGCAAAGGAAACCATCACTACATCTCATCATCACTAATTACCCTATTAGAAGAACTCACTCAAGTTTTTTCATATGGGCCTTGTGGTTAATGGCACATATGACCTTTGATGGTAGGTTGGTGGCTCAAATGACCTCGAAATTGTGTTGGCCAGCACCAATTAGAAGAACTCACTAGAAGTTGTTCATATGGGCTTTGTGGTTTATATATGATCAATGGCCTAAATTGTGTTGGCTGCTAGCACCTATTTTCAAGCTTATCCATGGCATTAGTTGCACACATAGAGTGCAAGATTAAGTGAAATATGGGAGAAAGTCGGCAAATGAATGTGTTAGGGTGCTAAAGTCAAGGCATTTGCACTACAGTAGCTATTTGGGTAGCAACTCTAGGCTACACATCTACTTCCCCCATCATGGTGGTGTCCAAGAAAGCACATGAAAAACACCAATACCAAAATATTCTTTGGCACATGGCCTAGAAGTTCAGCCGTGTGGCTGGTGCTCTATTAGTGTACAATCACGTGTAAACAAGCTCGTAGGTAGCTAAGTTTAGTTTCTTTGTAGTGTTGTCACTATGGGTAGCATGTAAGTGGGAATGTAGGGACAAGGAACAAGCTTTGCCCATGGCATTAGTTGCACACATAGAATGAAATGTGGGAGAAAGTGTGGCAAATGAATGTGTTAGGGTGTTAAAGTCAAGGCATTTTCACTACAATAGCCATTTGGGTAGCAACTCTAGGTTAGACATCTACTTCCACCATCATGGTGTCCAAGAAAGCACATGAAAACCACCATGGTCTAGAAGTTCAGCCTCCAGTGCTCTATTGTTGTACAATCACATGCAAACAAGCTCATATAACAAACAAGTTTAGCTTCTTTGTAGTGTTGAGGTCGTGTACCATATAAGTGGGAAGGTAGGGACAAGTAACACATGACACACACACACACACACACACACACACACACACACATGCACACAAGAGAGAGAGAGAGAGAGAGAGAGAGAGAGAGAGAGAGAGAGAGAGAGAGAGAGAGAGAGAGATTATATTTGTAAAACAAGCAAGTGGTGGTGTGATAATTATAGGAGTCATTGATCAAGCAACCCAACACATGACCGCACTACAACGACATGTTGAATTCTTTGATCGCAACAAGGATGGCATAATTTACCCACAAGAAACCTATTTGGGTGACTTTCACATTGATGCTCTTTACGAGAAAAAATATGCTTCAACTTTTTACTTTTCTTTGTCTTCAACGACCAAAAAATGAGTCTTTAAACATATTATTTCATTATGAATATCTTGGACATAAAATCGGCCTTAAACTCACTTCTTCTTTATAAATTCTCATTACAACTAAACATTTTTGTAGGTCTTAGAGCAATTGGGCTTAATATTCCAATAGCTTTTGTTGGATCACTTCTTATCAATCTTGGTCTTAGTTACAAAACTCTTGATGTAAGTAGTTTAAAATTTTGCATTTGAGGGCACCATTTTGGGGCACTTTGTAAAAGCAATCATTTTTTAAAAATCATTTGTATGTATTTTTGCAGAGCTCCATACCATCACTAAAGCTTCCTATCTACATCAAAAATATTCATCGTGGCATACATGGTAATGATTCAGGAGTATATGATGCAGAAGGCAGGTGAGTGAAATGTGATTGGTGATTAATTGAACATACTCACCTGTATGGACACTTTATACACATGTTTTTAAGTGCACTTGACTTCTATGAAATGATCTCTCTCTCTCTCTCTCTCTCTCTCTCTCTACATGTTTTTCTCACATATGAATGATATGGCATCCTTATCTTCCTCTTGCAAAAGGGAGAGACCATTGTCCTTGTAGCCTTTCTTAGGTACTCTATTGTTTGGAGGATACATTAATAATAGAGATTGAATGGATTGAGTGAAAATATAACTTTTCTTATAGCTTCTTATCTTAACTCCCAATACTCAAAAAGGAAGAAAAAATGTAAACCTCAACTAAACTAAGTAAATGAGGGCTAATAAAGAGTTACACAAGAAAGGAGAATCAACATAAATGTAGAGAAGGGTTTTTTTTTCTACTTCTTCTTCATTGGATACTCTTCTACAAATATAGCTAAGAGGCAAAATTATCCAACATACTCACTCAATGCTTCCTAATGAAATGCTATAGAACTAGAGGGACTAGAAATGTTGTATCACTAACATGTTATCCCCATAAAGGTGTAAGCTACAATAGTTTCCTTACACTGTTAATGTACGTCTAGACCATCTAACTAACCATGTGTGTCCATCCCCATGGTCATCTAAGAGTAGCCAATCCAAAATTGGGTGCATTAAAGTGGCCAAGTTATAGTGGTCTACAACAACTATGTGAACTTACATTCTTGTGTGCACATCAAGGATGTTTCCTTTGCCCATTTTACACCCATGTCATATATAATGTATACATTATTTATGTATGTAAAATCAACCCAGGCAAATTATATCAACTAGATTCCCTAATATAATGACCATCCACATGTATATACATTATAGGGTTGATTTCAATGATTTATTACATTATGGTAACATGTAAATGAGCATGTATGCACCCCATGTGTCCATGCCCTACTACATTCATTATTATTAACTTCATAGGGTTAGTCTTCATGACTTTGTGTGTCATAACATCCATGTCACACATGTCTTGTCACCATAAAAATGCATGTCAAAGTATTTATGGACTACTTGCCATATTGAAAATTACCTAAAGTAAATTGAGTTGTAGCTTGAAATGGAAATTTTAAAGTGGAATTTGAGATGTATCTAATCATGTGATAACTTGATGTGTCCAAACATCAAGTCACATCCAACTATCATGAGATGGAAAGTTTGAAATAGATTGGGAGCGTGAGTATGTGGGCGAGGATAAGGGGGTGTGTCGGTTGTGTCACTCTACAAAAAATCCACATATCACGTCGTGCACCGAGGGGGTATATTGAAAATCCTAATCCTTGAATTTTGAGTATTTAAAATGACCATTTTTTATACAAACTTATAGTTAATAAATTCCTCATTTATGTAAATTCATCCTAAAAAGTAACTTCTTTTGAGCTCATGTGATATATTCACATATTTGTGAGTGAACCCCCGAGACTATGAGGTCTATCTAACCATGTCATCACTTGATGTGTCCAAATATCAAGCCACATTGGACTATTAAAGTGAATTTGGTGTATTCTACTTACATTTTGGATACTCCTCCTTGGGGCTAAATCCACATTTTGAACACTCAAAACATGTCTAAGCTACTCAAATTTCACCCTAGGGATTGTGTTGGTAAAAATGTGTTCCACATGCTTGCTTATAAGCACATACATTAGGTCTACCCAAGTTGCACACCTTTCTCTTTGAGAGTGGACTTTTATGTTATTATTCCTAGCATGAAATACAAGATTGTTATCATATAAAGAGTTGTCATATTATCACACAAAATTAGACCTAGGCATCATAGCACAACCATGAGTGTTTCTAGCCATGCTAGCTTATAAACTATGTATACTCAATCTCTATGGAATTTAAAGAAAGAATTGATGGCCAATACACTTCCAAGGCTCCACAGACCTTGATGTGGGCACTCTGCCATGAGTGTTTCTAGCCATGCTAGCTTATAAGGTATGTATACTCAATCTCTATGGAATTTAAAGAAAGAATTGATGGCCAATACACTTCCAAGGCTACAAAGACCTTGATGTGGACACTCTACCATGCAAACTACTAGCCAATATAGAGTTGTGTAGCCCTAAAGCTTTAGCTCTAAATCAGCCCTAAAGCGCAACCAAAAATATATGATTCTTTTAACATGCCTTAAGGTCCTCTTCATAGAAACTAGTTAGCTAATTAACATTTTTTAGTTATCCCTAAAGTTTTAACTCTAAATTGTCCCTAAAGTCTAACCCAAAATCCATGATTCTCTTAACATGCCTTAAGGTCCTCTTCATAGAAACTAGTTAGCTTAGTAGCATTTTTTAGTAGCTCAAGTCTAGCCTATTGGTTTGGTTATCAAGAAAATGAGACTCCCAACATTTTATTATACATATTAAGATGCTCAAGCTAATTTCCAACAACACTCTTGAGCTTTTACATCGGCTTCCAAAGGTGTTTGTAGGGTTTTGCATGCCTACAATTTGTACTTCTCAAGAATATTTAATGAATACTATCTTTAGACTACCCATGACCTTGGAGACATACTTTGACTTTTGGCATTTCCTCTCATCATTTTGAATGTCTATAAGGTCATATATAGATAATATAGTGAGGATCTATTGTATATCACATGGTGTGACATACAAGGGCATGTATAACATTGTTTTAACCCAAACTTATAGAAGAAGACATCATTCTTGGAATTCCAATATTGAGCAACTTACTTAGCCCATATAATATTTTTTGAATAATTACATACGGATGATGTAGACATTTTCTTGTTAGCTACCACTCAAGGAATCATTATTTCCATCAATATGATGCATCTTCTAGCCATGAGGAAGTGGCCACATCAACCACCATCCCATATTGGTTGATTCCATAATTCTAAGCAAACCCCTGTGTTACAACAAAAGCCTAGCTTTATATCTATTATTGCTTCCATACATTTGGAACTTGTTCTTGTAGTCCATTTACACCCAAAGACATGCTTGTTATCTAGGAAATCCACAAGCTCTCATCCAAGGCATCCATCCCCTCATTCATAGCTTCATCCTATTTTGAAAACATTTAGATCTTGACCTTGTAGTCCATTTACACCCAACCACATGCTTGTTATCTAGCAAATCCACAATCTCTCACACTGAAGGCATCCATCTCCTCATTCATAGCATTATCCCGCGAGATAAAAAAATTTAGAGCTTGACCTTGTAGTCCATTTACACCCAACCACATGCTTATTATCTAGCAAGTCCACAAGCTCTCACTAAAGGCATCCATCTCCTCATTCTTCATAGAGTCATCCCACTATAAATACCTCTCACATATTTAAAGTGATTTGGTTTTGCTTTTCCATATTGTTGTCTTTTATGCATGATGATCTATCATGTACCCATCATTTCTTCATCAATTTTTGTCCTCTCTACAACCCTATTTGGGTGAGAGGTATCTCTGCATGTTACCTCTATAGGTCACTTATCTCTAGATGCCATGGTTTACTAGAAATTCAGTAAGTTACCTTAAGGCATACTCTTATTAGATCCACCTCCATTAGACCTCAAAGTCCTGATTTGAATGCCTTTGTTTTTCCACCAATGCCTTAAACTCTTTGAACCTTTGGACCACATGTAGCTTGGACTTTATAAAGTACATTCTAGAGTAATACTAATAACACGTAAAAATGGCATCCAAATGCCAAATAGAAAGACTTGTTTTGAAATCTTATTAGAGAGAATAAGTCGTGTCTCAATCTCTTCCCTTCACTAATGATAAGGGGATAAGCTCTTTATAACATTGGGTATTGTCCCATTTACCACCCATTATCGATATAAATGTCTCAAAGGGCTTGTAATCCTTACCTATCCTTATTCACATGATCTATATGTACCCTAACTAATAAATTAGTCTTATTAGCTTGAAGATGTAGTCCATTCTAAGGTGCGATAACCTTTCTTGATCCCATTTGGTTTCTAATTGATTTTAAACCTTTTCTTGTTTGTAAATGTCTCAAATAGAATATTGAGAACATATAAGCCTCTTGGGTGTACCTAATCATGTATTTTAACAAACACATGATCAAATAATGCATTTTATGTGCTACTCTCTTATTCCAACCTTTTACATATATTTTTCCATAATCTTGTGAGATAATGCCACCTTACTCTTTGCCTTGTAGAAAGCTCAAGACCCCAAACTTTGAGGCATGTTAGTTTCTTTGGTGTAGTTTGTCATCCTTATATCTAGTTGTAATTGATTAAAAAACAAGATCACAGACTTTAAAAAATGATACCAAAAGTAAGATTTTTCCCTAGGCGTCAATTTTGTACAATTACAAGATTTATATAGGGGAGCTTATTAAGATCAAATTATTTATACCAAATTGTATTCTATATATTCATCTTCTTCTAAACAAATTTATCTAGTTTGGACTTTATATACTTGGTCAAAGCTTGTTTTATTGGTTGTAGATGTAGCCAAATGTATGCAAAGGTTTGCTGAAGAAAAATGAGTTAATAGGATAGATAAAGCAATGATTACATATACTGAGGTTGAGTTGACATTTGTATTATAGAATAAAATAGTAAGATAGATTAAGGAAAATGTACAAATAAAGTTGTTCTTACTCTTCCTATTCATTCCGCCCACTTCTAGAAATGGATAACATGAAAAATCATTATCTAAACTCAATTATGCTCCTAGCTGGTGTGAAAATAATACCTCACTAGAGAGACCAAATTCGCTTGGACATTTGTTTGTACCCATATAAATGTAAACTAAGAGTTGCACTACACCTTTGCATGCATAAGCCATCCAACTACCCATGGTATGATACATATTACAAAAGAAAAACAAAAAAATTGTAGAGTTCACATGTATATCTAGCCTAAGGGGAAAGGTTGTTACACCAAAAAATGTGGCGCAAGCATGTGTCTGCATGCATGTTTGTATGTGCATTGCATGTGTGTTGTGTGTGTGTATGTGTGTTTATATGTGCACACACATGCACACACATGTGTGTGTGTGTGTTTGCATTCAAGAGTGTGCATATGTGTGTACATGCATGCAGGCACATGTTTACATGTGTTCATGCATGCATGCACATGTGGGTGTGTGTTTGTACATACAAGCACACATACACATGTGGGTGTGTGTTTGTGCATATAGGTGCACATACACATGTGTATGTATGTGTGTGCACTACCACGCATACAAGAGTGTGCATGTGTGTGTACATACATATACACACGTCTACATGTGTTCATGCATGCATGCACATGTAAGTGTGTTTGTGCATACAAGTGCACATACCCATATGTGCATGAAAGAGTGATCATGGAATAACACTCACATATATTGATGACCAACTTTCTAAAAAATATAAAGCTTATTTAATTCTAAAAATGGATTCGTGTAGTTTAGAAACAAATGTTAATATGGTTTGATCCTAAATTGGAATTTGACTATGCATTTGTGCTGATATACCAAATAAAAGGCAAATAAAAAACTCAAGGCATGCTTAATTAACAAGAAACATATTCTTGTTATAGTGAGAATTTTTGAGGTGTTAAGTTCATCCTACTCATGTAATTTCTTAAATAACATTATAATGCATAAGGAAATCACAATAATTGATGTTCTTAGCAATTTTATTCCAAAATAAGCAATATCCAACAAGGTTTACTTGCTATGCACATGTTGAGATTCATGTTTGTTTACTCAGGTTCGTACCTCATACATTTAAGAGTTTGTTTCAAAGATTTGCAAAAACATATCCAGATCGCCTATCATTAGAAGAAATCAAAGAAATGAGAAGTTCTTTTCGTAGAGATTCAAGTCTTTCTGGAAGGTGAGGGCCCCTAATTTATATTATCCTCTAGTAGAAATATACATTAATGATATCTATTTAGTATGTGTGTGTTTGTGTGTGTGAAACAGGTTTGCATCCATGCTTGAGTGGACAATTGCATATAATCTTTTGAAAGATGATGATGGTTATGTCCATGAGGAGAACATCAGCATGGTCTATGATGGGACCATATTCTACTATTTAGAAGAAAAACACAAGAAATATATCTCCTCACATTTTTAATGTTCTTGTTTTAAGATTGCTAAAAATACCACAACAAATGAGTGGCTTGGAATGATATATGCTTGGGAACTTCCCTTAAAAATATAATTATCCTAAATAACTCATGATCATTGTATAATGGCATAATGTGGACTCTAGCTAAAACATATAAAACATGATTTCAATGATTTCTTGTTAGATTTCTTGTTAGATTTGACATTTGTTGTCAAGGAAAAAGTCTAATACTCATATTACCTTTGTTATTTACATTTCCATATTGGGGTGTTGTATTGGGTTATTGTCTTTTTTTTTAAATATAAAAATATCAATTTCAAGTCAAGGAAAAAAATAGGGGCTAATGTTTGCCAATTGGCTATTTTTTTGGGGGGTTTTTTGCAAAAAATCGCACGGTATTTTAAAACACTCACCCAAATTTTGGCCGTTTTGAAGGGTTTTGGAAAATATTCGCCCAATCTTGGACATTTTAGGACATTTTTTGAAAACATTCGCCCCATTTTTTATAATTTTAAATTTATATAGAAGGAATAATTGCCAACCCACCTACACTTATATATTCATGGAGGCATCTTATTTTTTTACCCTGTTTCAAGTGCAATTGTATAGAGTCAGCTTTATTAAGTTGATTAGCCTTAATTTTATGTAATAGTACTTAACACTTAAGTAATCAATAGTCATGCATTCACCCTTTTGTATTCTTCATAAGCATTGATGCCCTTTTGTACTCTTATATAGCATAAAATCTAATAATAGAAACACTTACTCATCTATTCATTTTCTTGCATAATTGCTTTTTTTCTTTTATGTTACATGGCTTATATTGAGAGAAAAATGACTTTCTTTCTTGTTTATGAGAAGTTAGCCTATGATATTGAGAGATTACTTCACACATCAACATGCTTCCCTAATTTTATCTCCATATAATAATCACATCATTGATTGATTTATTGATTATACACAATTATGATTGTTAAAAAATCATACCAAATTAAGACATGGGATATGAAGATGGAGATACTATTGATATTGTCCCACCTAGGATATTAAGATGTAGATACTATGGAGATACTATTGATATTGATAGTGTCCCACCTAGGATACTATTAAGATACAATTGATATTGTCCCACCTATGGGAATGTGTACATGGTATAATGGGATGCTTGATTTTGTATGTGCTAAAAGTGGTGGCCCATCTAAACTACACACTAATCAAAGGCCAAGGTGATGGATTTTCAAACAAGAGGATCGTACACTATGATTCTAGGAAGGCCTTACGTGAGAGGTGCAATGATTAGGAAACCAATCTATATATGCAAAGTAATCCTTAAAAATAGAGGGAGGATGTGCCCAAAGATGCTTCATAATTAGGAAATTAATACAAAGACAGACTTGAGAATAGGGAGGACTCATGTAATGGGTCAAGGAATCCTTGCACATTAGTGCCACAACACACTAGTTCTCATCAATTCAATTGATATCTATAAAGCTTGTAATAAGATGTTCGATAGTGAAGATGATGACCCAGAGTATAAGCCCCTATCAGAGCCCATGACTCCAAGGATTGAATTCAAATTCTGGTAACCATGCACACTCTTCCCAAAGAAGCTTGGGATAAGTTTTGCATAGTTGGATAGTGCTAAAATAGCATCCCTATTCATGCTAGGTGCATTTAAAATAGAAGCAATGGTGGAATTCCTCATTCTCAAGCTAGAGTCCTCCTAGAAAGACCATGTAGTTGTGTGGTCAACCCTATCTGGACATACCTTTTAACTACCCCTCACTATTCAAGTTGTTTATGCTCTCAATGATGCACTTTCAAAATCATTAACAAAGGTTTGCATGAGTACTGAGGTTGAAGGACATGGTTCTATTATGTCCACTTTTCTATATTTTGTTCCTCTTGTTGGCATCACATTAATGGTGGGTCAACACATGCTTCAAGTGGGAGAGATATACACATCCTATCCTCTTGAATCCATCTCTAATTCAGACACTCTAATTCAGACACTAGTGCACACACTTACACTGAACTGGCTTGATCTATCATGTCATATTCATTTCCAAAAAAGTTTCCATCCATTGGATACATTTTCCATGTTTGAAGTTCTACATTTAGAACTTGGGTATCTTTTTTCAAGTAAAAGTGATCGAATGCCTACTCATGTACCACTTGGCTTCCCTCATAAAAGGTATGCCCAAAATGACATAATATAAGTTTGGCTCATGCAAGAAGCTCATCACCATAGATGTATGATTGTAATGGAAATTAAAGACTTTCAAAACTCACATGGGTCTTTTTCCACTTTCCATTTTTATAGTAATGCAAGTTTTTCCCATTTTTTTCAACATCATTTGATAGTTCTCACTTCCACCCCTTCGTCTAGGATCACACCCAACTGATTATGCAATTGGCCAAAATCCATTCAGTTTCCAAGGATAATGATTTCTTCCATTATATTTGTGAGAGTTATATTATACAACTTACAAGACAGGTTTAGTTCCAATGTTAAACTTTGTTTCAAAGTAGCTAACAATTATGGATTGGAATTGTTTACCACAATGACGATAGTTGTAGATGGTGCTAGGGGTAGGTGTGGCCTAAGGTCCACATCTCCTAAGATATTAGGTGTTATGAGCTACCACATCTCCAAGAGGGAACTCAATGCACTCACTTAAAGGAAGAGCAGTAGAACACAACTGTCATAGGGCACTTACCAATGTTTTGAACTTGAGTCCCTTGAGGCCTCCAAGCTCACTTGTTAAGCTCCAAACCTCCAAGCTCCACCTCCATGCTGTCACCGTAGAGTCGCTCACACTGTCACCACATAAGGCAATCACTCTCTCTCACTCTCCCACACAAGAATGAATCATACAAGCATAAAAGAGGCACAAATGCTAGAATGCTCTCTCAAAATCTCTCTCACGACACAAAGAAGAGATCTCAATAGCATAAAGGGGGATTGTGTCTTTTCATTATGAGAAAATGACTTATATACATTTGGCCCTTATTCACACTTGGGCACCCAAAACTTACTTAACTAGGCCTTGGGTGGCCAATATCTCATAATGTACAACTTTTATAGTGCTGTTTCATGACACTTATTAATGTCCTCGATTGGAGGAGCATACCTGTTAATCCAAAATGGGATTAACATCCCCCCTTCTTGAACCTGTTATTACCGAGGTCTAAAGACTTGGTCACCGAACTCATGTCGGTAGAAATTTCTTCGTGACTAAAGCTTCCTAAGGGTGCGTTTGAGAAAGGATTTATCAAAGGCAGATACATTTTAGATGCCATCATAGCACTCTGGGAGGGAGTTATTTTCTTCAAAATTTGACAAAGCTTACGATTGACTGTGTTCTACAATCCCTCAAAGACATGGGGCTAGGACCCCACTTCATTAAAATGGTGCATGTTCTGTTTGGTAATGCAAGGGCCAAGGTAACAGTGAATGGTACTCTAACAGAATCTTTTGAACTATGCATATCCATTAGACAAGGATTCCCTCGTGTGCCACACCACATTAGCCCATAATGTACCCTCTCCAGCCAAGGGAAGTAGTTCTTCTAAATGTGGGCGGGGTTCTCGTAGAGGGTATGGCACATAAGGCTGTTTTGTTGGTGTGACCTCGAAGTAGGCTTCTGGTAGAATCCTTCGAGTTGGTTCAAAGGGTGACCTCGAAGTAGGCTTCTGGTAGAATCCTTCGAGTTGGTTCAAAGGGTGTTACTTGCATTAGCACTTTGAACATCAACTTGGTCTTTAACAGAGGATTGCCAAGCGCGAATGAAGCCCTAATATTCTGCACTAGACAATGATTCCAAAATTGTATCATTGGTGAAAGCTTTAATATTATCATGGGGAATAGCATAGCATACCTCCTAAGGTTGCCGTTGGGGAGACGGGTGAGGTACCACAAGTATCCCCTCAGGGGGTGAGAGTGTTAGTGGGAAAATCTATTTGCTGGAGGAGTGAAAGTAGAGAATATGCAGTCGGCCTTGAGATGTGTTAGTAGGTGGGGCATTAGGATAGGGATTAAGGAGTGACCTCCTTCTAGAGTTGCTCTTTAGCCTGTTCCAACTATGCCTTGAGGTCCATATTCTTTGATTCTCTGAACAATGGTTTGGCTAAGGACCACATTATTGCTTTTGAGTGCCTTGTATGTGGTCTCTCGCTCCTCTGTGGCCTTTAAACTTCTCATTATGACATCCCGATGAGTGGCCTCTGCTATTGCCAAAAGTGGTCCGTGTTTGACTCGTTAACCTGCTTCCAAAGGGCAGCGTTACGATCATGCAACATGTGTGTTGTGAGGAGGTGGCAACACCATACTTTTTGTTCCTGGTCCCATGGTGCACTTGTGCTTGCACCTTCTTTGAGTCCAGCATGTGGTAGGTTCAACAACTCATCCAACCCTTCCATAATGTCTTGCATAAAATATACATAATCGATATTCTGTAGGAAGGAAAGCTCGGGTAGTCTTTCTTCATCCTCTAAATGTCATATTTCGCTCGGTCTTGATGGCTCTGCACTTCCTAGTTGTTTTCCTATATCTGTATGGGTTGCTGGATCCTGCACTGGGGCGACTGCTGAATGCCTTGTGATTCCTCAGCCGCGGCATTGATGTTGCTGGTTCGAGTTCTATCTCTACTACAGGTGTGTCTGCCAAGGATGAATCCTTAAGTCGGGACTGTTAAGATTCAAGCTTGATGTCAGTGTGAGCCAGCTATGCTATGTGCTGGCATGTTAGGTAGGAACATGTGTGAGACATAAATGACCGCGTGTCCAGCTGGTCATAGTGTGTGGACATTAGCTAGGGTTAGATGTGTGTGGACATTAGCTAGGGTTAGATGTGTGTGGACACAACTCATAGTGTTGTGTGTATTATGGATTATGGCATTATGCTTTGTGTGAGAAGGGAGATGGCTTCCCTCTATGGTTAGGGTTTGCAATATACATTAGGGTTTGCTCCTGTGTGTGTGTCTTCTCCCCCTCTATCGTTCTTTCAACATGGTATCAGAGCCTTGTGCTGTTTATTAGGGTTTATGAGTGAGTGAGAGAAGAGGGAGAAGAAGCTGTGAAGCTATCCATTGGAGCTATGAAGCTTGAAGCACACGGATTACTATCAGATCTGAGAGCTTAGCCTACCGGGTAAGGTCTTCTAAACATCCTTGAGCGGATTGCAGGTGATACATGCAAAAACAAAGCAATTTAGAGCAACTCAAAGTAAAGCAAAATTCTGGTTTTTGGAAGCTTTCCATTAAAGCTTGGAAACACTGATGTATGGTGGAAATACATGTAAATCTGGCAAAACAAACATGTATCTGACAAGGAGAGATGTATTGACAACTTCTATGCAAGCCCTACTGTGATTTTGGAGCAATTTACATGCATTTGAATGAGTGGAAAATTCTGGTTTTTGAGCTCTCACAAAACAGAGAAAAGGGAGTCAAAAATTGAAGCATTTGGAGCGTGTTTTTGGCAAAAATCCAACCATTGACTGGTTGCACACATACCTAAGTGTGTTGGGAACTTGTATGACTCATCAATTAGCAACTCAAACACTCCCAAAGGCCCCTACAGCAGGCGGCACATTCTGCACAGGGAAACAGGGCAGTTTTGTGATCATTTTGATGCGAGGAGGTTGATTACTACTTGTGTGATTGAAATATTTCAAAATTTCTTTAGCAATTGGTTTCTATACACATTGGAGAAGAGGGCTACATGGTTTGTTTGATCAATTATGCTTAATTGAGCTGGGAATGAGCTGATTAAACAGGCTATCCACTGGTTGCAGAAAAACAGGGTGATTTTAATTGAGCAATTAATCTTTGGTCTTAAAAAATTGGACAAATTCCTCTTACATGGAGTTAGTGGACACTATTGCTAAGCTAATGAATGCCTGGTTGCTCAATTTGGACAAATATTGAAGAAATTAGAGCCATTTTACTACTAGTTTTCTGGTTTTTCTGGTTTTTCCCAAAACAGAGAAAGGGGTTTTCAAAAATTGATCTGTACACATGTCAGATGGTGTTGATATTCAACATTGAGGTGGTTTAGGTGTCATTACAAGTTGTCCATACTTGATTGCACCACTACATTTCGATTTGGAGCCGTGGAAGGCGCATCAAAACAGGGTATCTCGGACTGCGTGAGCCAGTTCATTTTGGATGCATACAGGTTGATTTTCTACATCAAATTTGAAGATTGGTGGCTACTTTGGAGTATCTAGAACACTCATTGGAGTGTGGTTGAGCTGAGGAAGGCTCGGTTACAGATTTGGACGAGTGCGGAAGGTATACATTGAGCAAACATGTTGGATAATCCAGTACAGATTGTTGGTGAACAGCTGGATAGGAAGAACTTTCAGGCATGGAAGTATAGGATCAAGAGTTTCTTGAAAGGAAAAGGTTTTTGGAATCTCATTACAGGTGCTGAGCCAGAGCCTGAGTTACCTCAACAACCTACATAGCAGCAGGTTATTGCTCATAAGCAATGGTCAGAAAGAGCATTCAAAGTGCTGCATTATCTGTCTATATGTATTTCTGATGCTATGCTCATACACATACAGGATGCTGAGAATCCCAAAGATGCATGGGATACTTTGGTAAAGATGTTTGATATAGACACGAGTGCTCGCAAGTCTCAGTTGCGATAGCAGATACATAATGTGAAAAGGAATAAAAGGAGCATCCATGATTATGTGCAAGAAATCAAGAAGTTTGCAGATGCATTGGCCACAATAAATGCCCCCATGCCTGATGATGATTTGGTGGATATTACCTTGCGTGGTCTTGGTAAGGAATATAAATCTTTTGATACATCTATCTCAGTTCGGAGTACAGGTTTACCAGACTTTGATGAGTTGGTTTCACTCTTACTAGTTGAGGAAATCAAACTCAGTGATTCATTTCTGGATGCATCTACTAGCCATGATGATAATGGCAAAAACCAGGCTTTCTATTTGCAGAGAGGTTTTAGAGGCAGGGGGAGATTCACATCACGTGGACGTGGTGGTAATGGTCGTGGATGGCAGGACAGGTCACCACAACAGAATTTTCAGCCTTCATATGGTGCTAGAGGTGGTCGTGGATATACACCTCAGAGAGGCAGAGGTAACCCCCGTGGTAGAGGACGTTGGCAAAGCCAACAAAATTCTATGCAAGATGTGGAATGCCACTACTGTGGAAAATATGGTCATATGGCAAGAGATTGTTTCCACAAATAGAATGATTTGAGAGGGGGTAGAGCACAACGTGGTGGTCATTATGGTGGAAATTATGCACAACATGGTGGAAACTATGCATCAAAGCAGTAATGATGGCACATCAAATCACTTGTTTGCCATGAAACATGTTGTGGGATCAATGATGACAAATGCTGAGAATGATGATACTTGGTATATGGACTCTGGAGCATCAAACCATATGACTTGTCATAGTGAATGGTTTGAGCATATGAAGCCTATGGATGTGAAAGGCTATGTGGAGACAGGTGATGATACCCAGCATGTCATAACACATGTTGGAAGTGTACCATTGGTTATGCACAATGGTCAAACAAAGTCTATGTCTGATGTATTGTATGTGCCTTCTATCACAAAGAGCTTGGCCTTAGTTGGTCAAATAACACCATATTAGTGAATTTGGGAATTTCCCAATTCCCATTTTTGAATACTTAAAAAAGGGAGACATGGATAACATGTTTGTAAGTTTCTCAAAACCCTATCATATGACCTATCGTTGGAAAGCGCTTGAAAAATGGAATCTAAAGAGCTATAAAGCGCTCATTTTGGATTAGTGGTGTTCAAGTTATGGTTAATCCAAACTTTTGACCACGTGTCCCAAACTTGTGGGAAATTCCCATATTCCCCAATATGGTGTTAAATGGTGGAACAGGGATTACAGGTTCGTTTCAACGAGCATGGTTGCTTCGTTGAGGACTTCAAACATGGATGTAGAGTCATTGCTAAAGGCAAGAAAGAAGGCAGATTGTTTAAGCTGGATGCTGGAATTCCTGAGTTAAAATCAGCCATGTTCTCTAAAAGCAGGAATGTGGTACAGGACATTGATATGTGGCATAAGAGGATTGGACATGTCAATATACAAAGGTTAAAGAACATGCAGACAAGAGGCATTGTCAGTGGATTGCCTAGATTCAAATATGATGGGAATATGCATGTTTGTGAAGCCTGTCAGTTTGGAAAGCAGGCAAGGTTGAGGTTTCCTAGAGAAGGAAATATGAGTAGCAGGCCACTTGAGATAGTACATAGTGATGTATGGGGTCCTGCACAAAACCCATCTATCAAAGGCAGTCTATACTATGTGACATTCATAGATGATTTCAGCAGGATGACATGGATATATTTTCTCAGAGAGAAGAGTGAAGTGTTGGAAAAGTTTATGGATTTCAAAGATTTTACAGAAAAGCAATATGGCTGTTGGATTAAATGTTTGAGGACAGATGGAGGTGGTGAATACACCTCAAAGGCTTTTGAGCATTTCTTGAGGAAGCATGGAATAAGAAGACAATTGACTTGCAGGTATACACCTCAGCAAAATGGTGTGGCTGAGAGGAAGAATAGAGTCAGCAGCCATTCATGGAAGTACGCTAGAGATGCGGCTTACAGGTTATAGGCCAGACATTGGACACCTTAAAGTTTTTGGATGCATAGCTTATGTACATGTGCCTGATGAAAGAAGAAGGAAGTTGGATCCTAAGGCAGAGAAATGTGTATTTGTTGGATATGCACAGGATCGAAAGGCATACAAATGTTACAACCCACAAACTAGACAAGTGGTCATCTCACGAGATGTGGTGTTTGATGAGCTTGTTAGTTGGTACAAAGCAAAAGATGAGGGTGTCATTGAGTCACTTGAAGCAGATGTGCCTGTGAACTTGCCACAAGCAAGTTCTAGTTCTACTTCTATGTCTGGGCCAACAGCAGAAGCTGAGAGTAGTACTGTACGTCCATGGTCAGGACGTTTGAGGCATGAGAGTGTGAGCACTGGGAGTAGTGCTATGGATAAAGGAAAGAAGAAGGTCGAAGGAATTGGAATTACAGGTTATGAGTCATCTAGTTCAGAGAGTTTGGATGAGGATCTTGACATACCTGTTTTACGCACACCTTGTGCTAGGCAAGATAGGTATGTGCCACCACATGCTAGAGTTACAAGTGTTCAGAGTGACCCGCATGCATTGCGAAGATCCCAGAGAGTCAGATATCCAGTTGACAAATTGACATATCGAGATTTTGCTATGCATTATGCATATATGACATCTATGGTGAAGCATGTGGAACCTACATGCTATACAAAGGCTATTGGAGAGCATGTATGGGAGAAAGCAATGGATGTTGAGATGGACGCATTGGTCCATAATGACACATGGGACTTGGTTGCACTACCAAAGGACAAAAATGTTATTGGATGTAAATGGGTTTACAAAGTGAAGTGCAAATCTGATGGTTCTATTGAGAGACATAAAGCAAGATTGGTAGCAAAGGGTTATGCACAAACCCAAGGTTTGGACTATGATGAAACTTTTAGTCTAGTGGCAAAGATGGGAATAGTAAGAGCAGTCATTGCTATGGCTGCAGCTAATGGTTGGGAAATGCATCAAATGGATGTCAAAAATGCATTTCTGAATGGTGATCTACAAGAGGAAGTGTATATGGCACAACCAAAAGGGTATGTACACCCAAGATATCCAACTCATGTATGCAAATTGAAAAAGGCATTATATGGTTTGAAGCAAGCACCTCGTGCTTGGAGTGATAAGATGAGCAGATATCTTATCTCACTTGGTTTTCAGATTTCTACAGCAGATTCTTCACTCTATGTGAAGAAGACAGTGCATGGGATTGTTTTACTCGTCATCTATGTGGATGACTTGATTATCACAGGTGATCATGGTACAGATGTGATGCATGTCAAGAAAGCATTGAGTGGGCAATTTGACATGAAAGACCTTGGTGAGTTGAGATACTTTCTTGGAATTGAAGTGGTCAAAGATCATGCAGGTACATGGTTAGTACAACGCCAATATGCACTGGATATGTTGGCAAAATATGGCATGACAGGGTGTAAGCCTATGAGTACACCTTTGGAGCAAAATGTGAAGTTGCGGGCTGATTATGGTGATGAGTTGGATGATCCATCTATGTACAGAAAGATGGTTGGTAGTCTCATATACATGACTATCACACGCCCGGATTTGAGTTATGCTGTGGGGCTAGTAAGCCAGTTTATGCAGAGCCCCAAAAAACCACATTTGGATGCAGTGAGACGCATTATGCGATATGTAAAGACCACTACACATTATGGTCTACTTTATGAGAGTGGTAAAAGCTTGGACATACATGGCTACACAGATGCTGATTGGGCAGGTAGCTCATATGACAGGAGGTCTACTAGTGGATATGCTTTTACACTTTGGCAAAATCCTTTGCCATTCTTACTGCTTCAGCCATGGACACTGGCTTGGCATTTTTGACCAGTGTGTCCAAGGGTTCTTTCATTCCCCGAATGAACTTGGCCATGAGTTGCTCTTCATCTAGAGGTGGTGAATATTTGAGTAGAAGAGCAAAGGCCTGGTGATATTCCTCGATGGTTTTGCTCTCCTGCTTTTAGCTCTAAGAATTCGTTCATTTTGGTTTCCAAAAGTCCAAGAGGACAAAATCTCTTTCTTAGATAGGTTTTTAGATCATTCCAGGACTGAGTATTTCTGTCCAGACGGTTGGTGTCACAGTGGTTCCTCCATGCTACCCTGGCTATTTCCACTATTTTCAGCCGGGCAAGAGCCATTTTGTTCCGCTCATTGTAGCCTGTGACGTCAAAATACTCTTCCATGGCTTCCACCCATTTCTCCACAGCCTCGCCTAGGTTCTCCCCTTCTCCTTTGAAGGGTCCTGGGTGAGTCCTATGAAGAGCCTTGCGAACATCAGGGTCAAGCTCGTCATCTTCAGAGACAGGGTCTGGCTGACGGCCATAGTTTCCTCGTCTCATGATTTTGTCAAAAATTTATATATTATTAAATTTTTATTTTGATATTATCCACGAGATCCTAAGACTTAAGAGGTTCGGAAAACAATTTCTTAAACAAGACAATGATCTTATTGGAGATCTATGACATATGTTCGATAACAGATTTTTCTTTATCAGATTGTCCGCCGTAAATAAACAATCATTTATACAATAGGAAATTTTTCTCCAAAAAACATTTCTTTATTTATATAAAAGTTGCAATATGTACATAGAGTAGCTCAGCTCCAGAATCATCGCCTCAGTCGTCGTAATCGCATAAAGAAGCAAAACTGCGAAGAAGACATACCATGGTATACACGATTCATTACACAAAGAGGTGCTCTAATTCTATTTCTCGGGATAAAGCGGCTAAGGAGTCTAAAAAATCGACATGAAGTTCTGAAGTTCCTGGGTGAATGATCTCAC
This sequence comes from Cibotium barometz, assembly GCF_041138505.1. Taxonomy (NCBI): domain Eukaryota; kingdom Viridiplantae; phylum Streptophyta; class Polypodiopsida; order Cyatheales; family Cibotiaceae; genus Cibotium; species Cibotium barometz. Next base: position 35,292,137 of record NC_141077.1, on the reverse strand, counting down.
AGAGTAGAACGTGCTGAACAAGCCCTAGTCTTATCAGAATCATGGCCAAGGAAATATTTTGCCTGAGCCTCTGACGTTGACTGGTACTGATGTTAATACACCGTCCCCCACAGAACCACATATACCGACGTCGCTCAAGAGGATCAGGAAAGTAAAGACTCTCAAAATGGTGAGCGAGTCTCACTCTGCTCATTCGGGTCGTAGCAGAGTTGATGAGGTGATCCAATGCAAAAGCTATCATATCCTGACTCTGAGAGAGTCCAAGAATTCCAGATAGGTTTGGGGTGTCCATCTATAAATTTCCAATTCGATTTATAAGTTTTCAATTTTTGAAGTTCATTCACATAGTATTAACAAGTGAAAAACATTTCTTTCCCAGATTTTTATAAAAAAATTTTTAGGCAATTTCTGCTCTGATACCAACTGAGAGATCCCTCTACCCCCTCCGCGGATTCCCGGTAGCTGACAGCGGAAGTAGCCCCCTCATGCGCGGGGTAGGGTTTCTCACTTGGGGCCTCGCCCACGAATGTCCGGGCACGAGACTAGGCTGGTGGTCACTCCAAAAACCGAAACCGGGAAAAATTCCTATGCCTGGAAAGCGGGGACGATTCCACCTTTTTGAATTTCATTTTTTTAAACGAGTTTTCTAACGAGATCAAAATCTAAACTATCCTCCACCTGAATAAACCAGATAGAAGGACACTATCACTGACATAATTTGATCATCTGAGCAATTCAACGCTTTTTTCCTAATCAAGATTAGGCAGAGCCGTTGATCCACTCAATCAAGAAATTTATCAGGGCATTAACTATCTACTCGAAGCCTAGCGTAATCCTAAGATTTTTTAGTTTGATTATTAAAACTCCATGATTCCAGCCTAACCCCATCCGGCCCAAGGGTTACCACCCTACCACACTGGAATCGGTGGAACCAAACAAGTACTCACCCACCCATAATTGAAATACCTTCTTAACTTTAGCTTTAGAAAATAGATACGCACACACTCCTCTTTAAAACTTTAATAAAAACAATCCATTGACAAACAAATTACTGTTTACACATGTCATACTTCAAAATTTCCATTGAGTCATTGTTTCTCACAAAACAGTATCACTCTGGACTCTCCGTTGAGACCAACGAGTCAACAACTAGATCCATTAATAGATTACAATAACATTGGTCTGTCATACAATATCTTCCTCTTGACATACGAATGGGTGTCCTCGCGGCACCGCGAACCCGTGCATCGCCTGGTCAGAACCCTCCAGGATCCTCCTTAGGTGTCCTGGCACTTCACTCAGGGACCGCTTCATCGGCCCTCGTCCATCGTACCGAAAGCGCACCATTTTAACCATTCTGAGGCTGGTCAAGACCTCGGCAGGCTTTGCCGCGTGAGCTGTCTCTCGAACACTCCTTGCCAGCTGTTGCAACTAAACTTCCCTTAAATAAACATATATGCCAAATGCTCCCTCCAGCATTCTGGCGTAAGACAATCTTTTAAGAAAACAGGGTTTCTATGCAAGTTTTGTTTTGATTTTTGTTTGAAAACCATGAATAATCTTAAATCCGTATCCCAATACTTCTAGATCCAGGTCTGAATTCCAAACAGAATTCCTCGAATTCTATTAACTTGATCCTCAGATCAAAATCAAAAGTCTTAACTAGTTTCAGATTCGGTGGATGTTTTGAGTGCATTTTTCCTGAACTGATCATATCGTCATTGACGAAGGGATTAGGTCTTGGTCAATAGTCTGAATCAGAGTTTGGGTGGTCTGGAAAAGTTCTGCCTAAACTATCTTTCTCGAAAGGTACTATTTCAATTTCTCTTTTTCTAAATTTTGTTCGACGAATATTTGCTTACAGGTTTCTAAAACATGAATTTCTTATGCGGAATAAGAAAGTCATTTATCTCGATTCTCTGACTTCGATAGTTTTATTGAATTTTTTTCATTACGGTAGCATTTCTTCTCATAGATTATCTACTTATTCATTTTTTTAATTTTTGCGAAAATTAAATAGAGGATTAAGGAGAACCCTTATTTAATTATAAAGATTCTATATGCATCTAATTATGCATAAAATCCGATTCTGATGAAAGTCACACTTTTATCATAAAAAAAATCATTTATGGTAAAAATCATTCTTTTAATAATTAAAAAAATATCTTTTATGCACCCATTTATGCATAAAAACCATTTACGATGAGAATCACACTTTTAATATAAAAAATATCTTTTATGCACCCATTTATACATAAAAACCATTTATGATCAAATTCACTCTTTTAATTAAAAAAAATTCTTTTATGCAACCATTTATGCATAAAAATCATTTATGATGATAATCACACTTTTAATATAAAAAAAATATCTTTTATGCATACTTCTATGCATGAAATTCAAATATGATAAAAGTAACACTTTTATAATAAAAAAAATCTTTTATGCATGCTTCTATGCATGAAATTCAAATATGATAAAAGTAACACTTTTATAATAAAAAAATATCTTTTATGCATGCTTCTATGCATGAAATTCAAATGTGATAAAAGTAACACTTTCATAATAAAAAAATATCTTTTATGCATACTTTTATGCATAAAAATCAAATATGATAAAAGTAACACTTTTATAATAAAAAAATATCTTTTATGCATACTTCTATGCATGAAATTCAAATAAGATAAAAGTAGCACTTTTATAATTAAAAAAATATCTTTATGCATAAAAATCAAATATGATAAAAGTAACACTTTTATAATAAAAAATAATCTTTTATGCATACTTTCATGCATAAAAATCAAATATGATAAAAGTAACACTTTTATAAAAAATAATCTTTTATGCATACTTTCATGCATAAAAATCAAATATAATGAAAGTAATACTTTTATAATAATACTAATTTTCTTTTATACAAATAATCAAAATGCATCTTCTATGCATGAAAATGATACTTTAGAATATAGAAACCATAAGGATTACTCTTTTAGAATAATAAAAGATGAAATTTATTTCACTAATTTCTAAAAATTTTGCCATAACCTCCTTTGTATGGTTGACCATTTTTCAAATTTTAAGTCTCTAAAATTCATTAAAAGTGTACCAAGAGTATTGAAATTATTCTAAAGTAAACATTTTTCTACTTATTTAAGACAAACATTATTAAAAACTTGACTTTAATCATTAATCATTCACCTAGGATAGAGAATGGTTGGATTTACTAGAGAAGAGGGGAATGCCTTTTGCAATGAGGCATAACATCACTTGCAATTTTAGAGAAGACAAAAAGCATAAAAAACCATAAAAACCATAAAATAAATGGAAAAGAGATGAATCACCCAATTACTAATGAATTTTGAGAGCTTTCCTTTGGCTTGATGGTTTGAGGGTTCAACTCTTGTTTGAGACAAGAGTGGCCACCAATCTTCTAGAAGAAGGAAGGTAAAAAACTAATGAATTATGAATACAATTCACTATTTTTGGCACTTGGGAGAGACAGGGTAATAGTGCAAAACACTATTAAGTTTCAAGAAAGGGGGAGGCTTCTATTTATAGAAAAAAGTGAGCTTCTAACCAAGCCAACTGATTCTAGAATTTTCCAGATCAGTTTGGTCAATTTTTGACCATTTTTAGGTCAGTTTTGCTCACTTTTTGGATCTAGTTGAAACAGGAGAGAGGGGAGATAAAAATATCCCATTATTTGGGAGTTAAAAACTCATTCAAGCATGTGAAATAGGCGTCTCCTTCATGAGGGAAGTTTCCCATGCAAAGGTGTCAAAAATGCATCATTACTTCTAAATATCTCCCTTTTTTAACTATTAACCTTGTCCTTAGTCAACTCTTCATCTTATGTGAGTCTTTACTCACTTTTGGGGGATTTTTCTTTTATTTCTTCATTTATCTTCTCCCTACATTTGGATGAATCTTATTGGTCCATAGGAACCTTAATTTAAAATTTTGAAAAAATCTTCATCCCAAGGATAATGCCTCTTGAACAGATTATACTTAATTTCTAATGCACCTTCTGAAAATCTTTTTGAACTTCTGTTTCAGGGGAACTTATTTTAATAAGATGAGATATTTTTCTATCCAAAATATTTAAAATCTAAATATTCTGTTTCTAGAACATTTTCTCTCTCTAGGTCAAAACTGGTAGAAACAAGATCTTTTATATTTCTGAAGAGGGATTTGATTACAGGGGAAGATGTTGGACATCTTGAGAGGCTGGGGAGGAATCTTACAATGGATATTTTCATATTCTTTCTCAAATTTATCAAGTAAGATATATTAAATATTCTTCTTTTTGAGTAAAAGATTCATGGGATTTACAAAAATCAATTCTACCCATATTTTCCAATAAAAATAATAATACTCAAAATTTCACTTTTGATAAATACTCATAATTTGAATTATCCTAAAAATTTATCTTTTACCATTTAATTACTTGGATCTCAAATATCATGGGAATTCCTCTTTTTGCATAAAAATAAATTTACCAAAATTTATCTTTGCTTTTAATTAAACTTTTATGCATAAATACAAAAAATTTATTTCCCATGAATATGATGAAAATCATTCTTTTTGCATAGGATGTCCAATCCTAGAATATGGTAGGAAGTCCTCTTTTAGCATTATGCATAAAAATAAGATATGTATTATTTTCTGAAAATTTTGCCATAGCTTCGCTTTGCTATTACTGAGATAATTCTCAATTTTTCCTAAAAGAGTAAAAGATTGTAATGAAAATATGATAGTAGTTCCTCTTTTATAATTAAAATCAAACTATGAATTTAAATCATAATTTTAACCATAATTATAAACATAACTATGATTATTTCACTAGATTAAGCTAATTTCAACATTCCTCTTTTACCAAATTGTTAGGATAATCCATTTCTCATTTAGAATGAATCAAAGTAGTTTTTAACTACTCATAAACAATCTAAAAGAATTTACCATTATTCTAATATCACAAAATCATGAGAATATCATTTTCTGAATCTCTAACTTATCAAGCCTAGAGTTTAGCTTTGAATTAAGAGACTATCATTGAGAAGCATCCTTTTCTAGGAGATTTAGCCATAAAGATGGCTATTCTTTTAGAGAGAGAGATTTACTTAAAGAAAGCATTACAAATAAGCATAAAGATTAACTTTCTCTTAATTAAACATTAAGATTTTTAGGGAAAGCTTGATTTGAATTAAAACAATCATTTTGAAAGCTTCTCAAGCTTGAGAGGGGTTGAGAAGAAGAAAGTAATTGAGATATTTGGAAAAAACCATATAAATCAAATTTACCTCTAAGTTTGACTTGATTCTTTGTTAGCAGTGCGGCCCCCGACCAATCAATTGGTCCGAGAGCATTTCCAAGAGTTTTTGTAGAGAGAGAGAAGCTCCAAGCTCCCAAGAGAGAGGAAAATTTAAGAGATAATAGAAAATATTATTATTTTAATATAATACTAGCATGGTATAGCTCCAATATAAAAATACAAAGGAATGAGGGTCTATTTATAGGTGAGGGAGGCCACTAACCAAGTCCAACTAGGTTCTAGAATTTTCTAGGTTCAGTTAGACTCAATTTGGACAAGATTTGGACCAGTTTGGCTCCCAAGAGAGAGGAAAATTTAAGGGATAATAGAAAATATTATTATTTTAATATAATACTAGCATGGTATAGCTCCAATATAAAAATACAAAGTAATGAGGGTCTATTTATAGGTGAGGGAGGCCACTAACCAAGTCCAACTAGATTCTAGAATTTTCTAGGTTCAGTTAGACTCAATTTGGACAAGATTTGGACCAGTTTGGCTCCCTTTTGATTTGGTTTGATCCAGGAGAGAGGAGAGATAAAAAATATCACAATTTTTTGAATTAAAAAACAATTCATCCTAGGGAGTAGCGCCTAAACATGGAAAGACTGCCATGAATTAGCCATGAAATCTTGGGCATAAGTTCCAAGAAGACAAGATGTCTATATCAATAAGATATCAAAAGGGTAGTTAAAAAGATACAATAGCCTAGACCAAGGTCACTTATATAGTGCTTGGCCATTTCACACTGGCTAATCAATATATCCATGCCCAAAACCCAAGGTCCATGTGCTTGGGCCCATACCCGTGCATGTGCATATATAATAGCTTTATTACAAAAATTCTAGAACCATGATATCCCCAAGCTTTGTATCAATAGAGTTGAGACACTTTTTGATTACAACATGCTAGAATTCGACCATGGTTCTTTTTCTAGTGTGGAATTTATGTGAGATGGTAGAAAGGTATACATTAGGAAAAGTTTGAGCTCATTTTGGAGCCTCTATGGATTTCACATGACAATATTCCTTTAAAAATGGGGGCATGGAAAATTTTCAGCAAATCAGCTCTAAATCTGTCGGAGTTTGCATTCTCAGAATCTACTCTCTAAGAGCTTTCCGATGATGTATAGGATGATGGGGGTTGGACATAACGTGTGAAACTTTTGGGAGAAGAAAGGAATATTCTTGGTATCTTTCCCTTCTCATGTCTAATCTCCATCATGTTATATATCATTAGAAGGCTCTCAAAGAGTAGGTTTTGAAAATGCAAACTCCGACAGATGTGGAGTTGATTTGCTAAAAATTTTTCATGCCCCCATTTTTAAAAGAATATTCTCATGTGAAATCCTTAGAGAGCCCCAAAATGAGCTCAAACTTGCTCTAATGGGTCCCTTGTGTAGATCCATTTTGATGAGATTCATTTGGAATCTCTACCTCCCTCGTATTATCATTGTTATAGTATATAGGGCTCGAATTGAAGTGTAAGAGGTAGATTCATGCCCCAAGGTGGCTACATTTCAAAAGACTTTGAGGCCAAATTTATCAAGGTTGTAAGATTCCTCCTCAGCCTGAATAATAAATAAGCCTTTACCTCAATACCCTATAATCATTCCCTGTTTCTGAATGCAAGAAAATATTATTTTTCCTTGTTTTTGTCTAGAGAGAAGCAAAATTCTAGAGAGTGGTAATTCAATATTGAGATATTTTTGGATATAAAAATTTTACAAATATCAAAAATATATTTCCTTGAAATAGAAAATCAAAATAAATTTTCCAAGGTGCATTAGGAATCAATTCAAAATGATTTAAAAGACATTAGCCTAAGGGTCAAGATTTTCTGAAATTTTTGGATTATGATCCAATTAAGGTTCCTTTGGGCCAATAAGATTAATCCAAGTGTTGGGATGAGAAAAATCCAATGAATAAAAGAAAATACCAAAAAATGAGTAAATGCCCACATAAGATGAAGAGTTGACTGAGTACAAGATTTATTAGTTAAAAATTATGAGATATTACTAAAAAATTAAGATATTTTGGTATAATGATACATTTTTGACACCTTGGTAAGGAGGGGGGAGATTTCAAGGAGGCGCCTATTTCACACATGTGAATGAGTTTTTAATTTCAAAATATTAAGATATTTTTATCTCTCCTCTCTCCAGGATCAAACCAAATAAAAAAGGGAGCTAAACTGGTCCAAATCTTGTCCAAATTCAGCCAAACTGAAGCTGGAAAATTCTAGAACTTAGTTAGTGGCCTCCCTCACCTATAAATAGACCCTCATTCTTTTGTATTCTCATATGTGAACTAGACCATGCCAGTATTACATTAGAATAAACATATTTTCTATTATCCCCTAAAAATCCTCTATAATTTGGAGAGATTGGAGATTCTCTCTCTCTTCAACCTTCCTTGGAGATTTTCTCTCAACATACTAACCAGATGATTGGTTGGGGGCCTCTTTTAAGAATAGAGAAGCAAGCAAAACAAGAGATAAGATGTAACTTGATGGTTTTTTCTTTAATATTCCAAATGTTTTTCACTTCTCAACCCCTCTCAAGCTTGAGAAGTATTCAAATGAATGGTTTTTCAATGCAAATGAAGCTCTCCAAAGAATTCTAATGATTAATCACGAAAAGTTTACATTTATGCTTAATTTAGAATGTTTTTTAAGTATATATCTCTCTCCCCCAAAGAATGGTCATTCCTATGACCAATTCTCTATTCAAATGATGCTTCTCATGGAGCAATTCTCAATTCTAAAATCAAACTCTATGCTAGTCAAGCTAGAGGCTAAAGAAATAGCTTTTTAATGCTTTTATGTTACATAAATTATGATTTAGATCCATAAATTTGATTTAGAACTATTGATAGTTAATCTATCATAAGTGTATTACTAAGTCTTATGCTTTTCAAAATTATTTAAAATTATCAGTAATAGCAGCGGAGCTATGGTAAATTTTTTAAAAATTAACACATAAATCATTTTTATGCATAATGTGAAAAGAGGACTTCCTACCATATTCTAGGATTAGTAATCCCATGTTAAATGAATAATTCTCGTCATATACATGGAAAATTAAATTTTAATGCTTATGTATAAATAGTTAATTAGAGAAAAAGAGAAATTTTTAGTAATTTTATTTTTATGATAAAAGAGGAATTTCCATGATAATTGAGATCCATGCATTTCAATGGAGAAAGAGAAAAATTGGAATATTAAAATAATGGATATTTTATTTAAAATTAAAGAGAAATTTTAGTTAAATTTATTTTTATGCATGAATAAATTTAAATGATGAAAGAGGAATTCCCATCATATTTGGAATTCAATCATTTAAATGAGAAAAGTGGAATTCTTAGTATAATGGAATTAATGGATATTTTTATTTAATTCTAAGAGAAATTTTAGTTAAATTTATTTTTATGTATAAGAAAAATTTAAATGATAAAAGAGGAATTCCCATCATATTTAGAATTCAATAATTTAAATGAAAAAAGTGGAATTCTTGTCATATTAGGATTAATGGATATTTTTATTTAATTTTTAAGAGAAATTTTAGTTAAAATTATTTTATGCATGAATAAATTTAAATGATGAAAGAGGAATTCCCATCATATTTGGAATTCAATCATTTAAATGTTAAAAGAGGAATTCTTGGTAGTTTTGGAATTATGCATATTTTTATTTAAAGACAATTGTTAGAGCAGGGATTCGTCAGATCTAGTGTATCACCTTGGGGTGCGCCTATTCTCTTTCAAAAGAAGAAAGATGGAACGTTAAGACTCTATATTGACTACAGAGAATTGAATCAATTAACATTTAAAAATAAGTATCCTATCCCTAGGATTGATGAACTTCTAGATCGGTTAAGTGGGACCCAAATGTTCACCAAGATAGATCTCAAATCTAGGTACTACCAGATCAGAATTAAGGAACAGGACATCCCAAAGACAACATTCAATACTCGCTATGGGCATTATGAGTTCACAATCATGTAGTTTGGATTGACTAATGCCCTGGCGACATTTAATCGTCATATGCAGGATATTCTCAGAGAATACTTGAGAATACTTGGATGATTTTGTTCTTGCATTCTTTGGTGATTACTTGGTATACTCAAAGAATGCTGCAAATCATGAAGATCGTGTGCGCAAGGTCCTGGAAATCCTAAGGAAACACCAACTCTTTGTTGCAAAGAAGAGCAAGTGTTCTTTCTCTGTTGACCAGGTAGAATACTTGGGATTCATAGTATCAAAGGATGGGATTTCTCCTGATCTTGCAAAGATCCAAGCAGTCGTAGAATGGCCAAAACCCAAGACAGTAAAGGAAGTCAGAGGATTCCTAGGATTAACCGGGTGGTATAGGATCTTTATACCCAGGTATGCTGAGATAGCATCCCCTTTAACTAACCTTCTCAAGAAGAGTACCCTTTTTCAGTGGAGTGCAATGTGTGAGAGTGCCTTTGACAAAGCTGAAGACAGCCTTAGTAACCAACCCTGTCCTTAAGTTGCCAGATTTTACCAAACCCTTTATCCAACACGAGAACACAATCTCATGACACTAGAGCTATGGGATTTGTTAGGTCAACCAACACTCATGGCCCATCCTGATAGAATAAACTTTACACAAGACTTGAACATGCCATGTTTGGGGTACTTTGAACATACAATGTATATTGAAACTAACCCCCTCACTTGCAAGTTTTTTGTGGTTGAGTATGTGTTGGAAGCATATTTGATCTTGGGAAATAAATGGACTGTTGCTTCCGCACCACTGTGCTTTGCTAGCGATAGAGTCATCATGATGGTCAACGACAAAAAGTTGACAATACCATATTGCAAGGAAGAGGATCCAACTTTAATGGATATCTATGATGCTGAACGCAAAAGGATACAAGCCTCTTCCACAAAAGCCCCTCTACACAATGACCTACCATCTACATCAACAACCAACTCCAATAAAGCCTCTACTCCTTTAACCCCATCCTCACCTACGAAGTTCAATGCCGAAACCTCGCAATCAGCAGCTATTCCTGAAGAGGTTCCCAGAGCCCACCAACCATTTATCTCTAACAGGGAACTTAAAGGAAAGACCTGGAGCCTATGCATTTTCATCGACAAACCTCAACAAAGGAGACAACCACATGCTCAAAGGCCTCATCTCATCGACAAACCTCAACAAAGGAGACAACCACATGCTCAAAGGCCTCATCTCATCGATAGCCACTCCACAAGAGACTCTAACCTCATCATCATCAACAATGCCCATGAGTCTCAAACCCATAGCTTCAGCACTAGCCAAAGTCAAGGAAGGCCCCAAACCTTCCATATCAACCCTAAAGAAAACTCCACCAAGACTCCCACAACCACAATATCTTAATAGTATCAAAATGTGGGTAGAGAAGCAGCTACCTGTAGCTCAAGGCTACTATGAAGGTGCCAATGAAATTTGGGTACCTTGACAGTCAAAACCTCTTCCTTAATGCAGCACTCAAAAGTCAAGGAAGAAGAAAAGTACTGCACAACAACGTCCACAAAAGCCTATGCGAGTTCCTCAAAGAACTCCACCAATGCAACAAGTGTGGGTATCAAAAACACTACTGGAAGCACAAGGATACTACCAAAGAAATACCAAAGCTTGGGTCCCCAAGCGCATCACAATGTTCCCGAAGCTTTCACAAAGAAGAAAGCCTCAACACTAAGCACATCAGCCACCAAATTATAGTGTTCGTCAAAGATGGGTGCTTGTGCATGTACATCAACAACAAGGATACTATGATAATAATTCCATCATATGGTTGCCAAAATCCAACATTGTGAAGAAAACCTCACCACCGACTTCAACCCTAACAACCTCACCACCGACTTCAACCCTAACAACTTCACCTACAATTCGACAAGAATGGAAGCCCAAGAAATAGCAAGCAAATCACTCAACCACTCTCGTGCATTTAGCACCAACACAAGAGCTTGTCTTTCAAGCAAATAATCAGCAGTCGTCCCTACTACCTTGACATCATTTCAGCAACAAATTCAAGATCAAATACAGAGACTTAGGAGCACATAAAGAACAAAATAATAATGCTCTTGTCACCCCTCTGGAAGTGAGAAATGAGCACACAAGAAGTTGCTGCTTGCAAATCATGACATAGATGACCTATTAAAAAAAAGGAGGGGGGTCAAAATCTGCAAATTCACGGAGTTCCATCTCACGGCTTAAGAACCTGCACTTTCACAATTTAAGCCTTATCATCTCACAGATTAAGACATCTCACACATTAACATTTTCCAATAATCTTCAATAGCCATTATATATCTGTTAGCTTATTGCTTACTATTCTTTTGGCTAAATTAATGTAGTAGCTGCTCCATGAGTACATATCTATACTCATGCACTGGAGAACATTTGCACCATGAGTACATATCTATACTCATGCACTGGAGAACATTTGCACCAAAGCCTCACCATCGACAACTTCCATGTACATCTCTGGATGGGGGGGCCATGGTGGGCGAAAGCCTGGTCAATGGTATAACTCATCGCATGGAATTTTCATTCAAATCACAAACCTCTCCAAACGTCGCCACAATCTTCACAACTCAATGATTTTCAATCCCTAGAAGATCTCTATATTAGCCTCGCAAGTCGATGTAATGCTTTTAATCCTCGCCAACAAGTGGCTACTTCAACACAGAACAATTCAATAAGAGTCTATATGACTCAATTCTTGTACTTTATGAAAATTTTCTTCTAAGAGCACTTAATTATGCATAAAACATAAAAAGCAGCTAATGCATACTAGTGAGTGTGTGTGAGTGAAGTGAGGTGAGAGGAGGGATGAGGACCCATAGTGCAACGCGGTGGGAGATGCGGTGGAATTGCTTCTCAAGGAGTTGTGGAGCTTGGAGACCTCAAGGGTTACGAGCTTAGCCATTGGAAAGATCCTCATGACAGTTGTGGTTCACCAAGTAATCTCTTTTTGGATGTGTTTCAAGGAGGGTTAGGGTGATCCATAACACCATGTAAGCATAATGATGGGTTGTATATCCATCATATCTCAACTTGTCAGGGTACCTAACCCTCGTAGACCTGTGTACACTTGGATCACTTCTAAGTGTCCTCAAAATAGCCCTCATTCTCCTTACACCAAGAGTAACCACATACGGGATGCCAAGTTCCTCATCAAGGCTCTATTTGAAGCCGCTAGAGTCACCATCCACATATAAGTGACCTGCTAACAGATTGGGCAGAAAAGGTTGATCTACCTTTTCCTTCCCTTTGCATGATACATGTGTACCTACATTTGTCCTCAACCTTCTTGACCATGGGCTGACATTGGATCCACTGCTAGAGGACTCTCCAAGTCCACTAAGCACTTGTGATTGCTACTCTACATGTGGTGCGGCATCAACACTTCTTACATCTCCATCTTCTATTGCCTTCACTGTTGGTGTACACGAGCTACTCATCTCATAAAAAACAACAACTCTGCTTACTCCTCGCATCTCATGAGTGGTAGGATTATAACATCTATAACCTTTCTGCTCCATAGCATAACCAATAAAGATGCATTTCTTTGCCTTTGGATCCAACTTTGTTCTCACTTCATCTCATAAACATGCACATATGCAATACACCAAAACATTTTCAAGTGAGACACATCTGGTCTTATGCCTATAAATGTCTGTTCAGGCTTCATACCATGAATAGTTGCAGTGGGTGTCCTGCTCATAATGTACATAATAGTTTCTACTGCTTCTAGCCAAAAATAATGTGGCATATGTTTTTTCAACCATCAAGGCACGTGCCACTTCTGCAATGTGGTTATTTTTTCTTTCTACAACACCATTCTGTTGTGGAGTGTACCTACATGTAGACTATCTCTTGATTCCGTGCTTCCTTAGAAAATTACTGAACTCATTGGAGAAATATTCTCCCCCACCATTAGATCTCATGCATTTTATTTGCATGCCTTTTTTCTTCTCAACCAAGGCTTTAAATCTTTGAAAGTGAGCAAACACCTCACTTTTCTCCTTCATGAAGTAAATCCACACTTTCCTAGTGTGGTCATAAATGAATGTAACATAATACCTGCAACCTGCAATTGTGCAGTCTTGGTCAGTCCCCATACATCTGAATGTATGACATCTAATGGCCTTGCATTGACATGATTTTAATGTGGAAAATCATGTTAAGCCTACTTACCAAGCTGGCATGCTTCACATACTTTGTGCATACCATCAACCTTAAACTTTGGCAAACCTGCAACAATATTTTAGGCCTGCATAGGCTTTAGTCGTTGTACATTCACATGACCAATGCGGTTGTGCCATATGTCAATATTGGCAATGACACATGCTCCATGTGCAAACATGGTTGCCTTTACTCTGTTTAGGCATGTTCACATCCAAAGTAAACATCTTGCTATTTCTATTACCCTTTGCAAAACCAAGCGACACTGATTTTTGAAGTCTTCCACAAAACATCCTTGATGATTAGACCTTGCTCAACCATCTGTCCAACAAAAACCAGATGAAGTACATCTACCAAGTACTTTATTTTGCCATCCTGCATAGACAATGGCACTTTACCAACATGTGCAATGGGATGCAATATCGTCACCTATTTCTACATAACCTGGTTTTTCCTTTTTCTACGTCTCTAAACCACTCAGCATGACTGGTCATGTGGTTAGAGGCACCAGAATCCACATACCATCTTGAGATCTTGACACATCGCCTGCTCTGGAAGTGAGCATGTGCTGCATCACAAATAGCTGCTCACTTCTGTCATCACCTCCTTGTTTACTAGATGATGCATAGTTGCCTTGCTAGAACTTTCCACTTTTAATGTCATTTTGTTTTTCATCATAATAGTCTTTTGCCATGTGCCATGGTATGCCACAATAATAGCACTCTATGCTATTTTCATTTTGATTTCTTTACCAACCACCTTGGCCTCTTTGGCTCCCCCTGCCTCTAGACTGGCCTCTTCCACCCGTGTATGATTGCTGCTTTGTGAATCATTGGACTATTGTCCAGAATTCTAATTTCCTTGTCGACCACCACCTTGGCCTTGACCACAACCTCTACCTCTGCCTCTACTAGAAGTAGAGTAAAAGGCATGTTCTGATGTGTTCTTGCTTTGTGAAGAGAAGTCCTCACCTAGTGACTTTTCTTCTATTATCAGCGCGGACACCAAGTCTAGAAAGTTGGGAATATTCTCCCTGCTGACAGCAATGGAGGTCTTGAATGGCTTGTACTCTTTGCCAAGCCCATTCAAACAGACACTCACCAAATCATCATCTTTCACCGATACACTTATAGACACAGGATTCATCTATGAAATTGAGCACACAAAATGGGTATCAACAATAGTGATAGTGTCCAAAAAGAATGGAAAGGTATGAGTGTGCATGGACCTCAAAAAGGTCAATGTCACCACTATACAGGATCACTATCCCTTACCCTTCATAGAGCACGTGCTTAAAAGAGCTGTAGGAAAGGAAGCCTACAGCTTCTTGGACACATTCTTTGGATATAATCACATATTGATCGATCCCAAAGATAAACACAAAACGGACTTTGCTACTAAATCAGGAACTTATACATGCTGTGCCATGCCTTTTGGGCTAACCAATGCCCAATATCTGATGTGCATGACCTACAAGGAGTATCTTCATAAATTCCTTGAGGTCTTTATGGATGACCCGTGTGTCAATTCCACGTGGAAAGCACACCTCGAATGTTTATGAAAGGTGCTAGAAAGATGTAGGCTCTACCGTATTTTTTTGAACCCTCTCAAATGCCAGTTTTGGGTTTGACATGGAGTTATCATGGGACATATAGGAATCTCCAATGTTGATCGTAAGGTGCGGCTCATCCTCCTTGAGCTTCCCCCACCAACCAACTTTAAGGGAGTCCAACGCTTCATGGGACACGTTGGGTATTATCAACATTTCATTTTTCATGTATATTGATATAGCTCACCCCCTTTATACGGACTCCTAATCCTCTTTCAGTGGACATAGGAATGCCAACAGGCATATACCACCCTAAAGAAAGCCTTGGCAAGTGCTCCGATTATGAGGTTCTCCAACTGGGACATCATCTTTCATGTCCACATTGACATCTCTACCTTTGCAATTGGTGGGTGTGTGCTGGCCCAACCGGATGAACATAAGATGGATTTTCCCATCACCTTTGCTAGATGCCAACTCAACAAGGTTGAACGGAATTATACCACCAGTGAGAGGGAAGGGTTTGTTATGGTTTACACAGTCAAGAATTTTTGCCATTATCTTCTAATGAGACCAAATTTATCTTCTTTGTAGACCATCAAGCTCTTCTATATCTAGTAATCAAACCCTGCACAACCGAAAGAATCACCCAATCGTTGCTAATATTTCTTGAGTTTGACTTCACTGTCATAGTGTAGAAGGGCTCACAACATGTCTTAGTGGACCATATGTCACGCATCCCCAACGGCAAGCCACCAGTGGCGGGAGTCAATGATGATTTACCAAAGGCTACCTTGTTCCAATTATGCTTAATTCCAGAATGGGGAGAGGAATTTGCACACTTTCTAGACAATGGTCTACTAGTTGACCCACACCTCAACAACAAAGACCATGCATGAGGCCTCATTAAACAAGCAACCCCATTTCAATTGATTGCAAGCCAACACTACAGATAGGTAAAAGATAAAATTATCGACGATGTGTCCGAGAAGACGAATATGTCTTCCTTTAGAATAGGCTCACTCCACCTATGCTAGAGGGAACTTCATAACAGATATCACTGCACGCAAAGTCCTCATAGCAGCCAAGCTATGGTGGCCCACCTTAATGGCTAACGTAGTAGAATATGTCAAGCAATGCGATGAATGCCACAACGAGCGGCAATTCCATGCTTTAAGGACAGTATGCCCCTGAACCTTATTGTGTCCGTGCAACCGTTTGAAAAATGGGGCATTGACTTCATTGGACCCATACGTTCAAGCTCAATACATCATCACACCACCCACCACGGACTATTACACCAAATAGGTCAAAGCAAGGGCTACCCGCCCATAAAGCTAATGCACGATCTACTACAAAATTCTCGTATGAGTCAGTAACACCCGCTTTGGATGCCCTCTCAAGATCATGAGCAACAATGGCACGTACTTCATTAACGAGACAATACAATTCCTCTTACAAGAATTCCTCATCGTCACTTACAGGAAATCTTCCCCATACTACCCCCCCAAGCCAATGGTTGAGCAAAAGCACCAATAGAGTTCTGTGCGCTTTTACCGCACGAGTTAGAGCTGGGGACTTGCCAAACACCGTATGCGAGCCACGAATGGCTGCAAGCATACAACCAGAAACTAGCAAGCTCAAACAAGAAGCAAAAGTGTGTCACTCACCGCTCAAACCACCGTCGAGAAGGATTCTCGCGTCGCCGTGAAGAAGGAGCCACCGTCGCTACTCTATTGCCTCACCACCACCGTGCCACCACACAGTGCTCGATCGCTCTCTCTCTCTCTCTCTCTCTCTTACACGTAGGAGAAGGGGACTGAGAAGATAAGGCAAGAGCACTCCTTGTATTCACAACACATTGAGAATGAGAGTTTTAGGGTTACATTTGACTCTTATAGGTGACCTAGCCGTTCACACATGGGCACCCATACATGGCTAGCCGATCCTAACTCTTATCTTGCTGACATTCGAGGTGCGCCTCTCATAGGCAATCACCCAATCCCTTTATCCTTTACATGTGGTGCCGACCAGCCCGGCCCATGACTCAGAATACTTAAATTAATTACATGATGTAAAAAGTAGTATGTCTTAATGTCCGTCATAGGTTAACATGCCCCCTTTCCTGATGTAGATTCTGTCCTCAGAAGCTATGGTATGGTAAGCTTGATAGGGTTTGTTGTGGTAGACCGTCTGCAAAATAGGGAAGTAGAGTGAAGGTATGCTGGAATTCAAAAGATATAGAGTGTAATAACTTCAAGCATGTTAGACCACAATGGATGTTGCCATGAGAACTTAGTTTAAGGGGTCACATGAATGAGCTAGCGTAGTAAATTAACAAGAGTTTAAAATTATTGAAAGTAATTCAAGAATTAGCAAGGTGTCCAAGGTTAATCAAGGTCTATAACTAGCTTAAGTCAAGGAAAATTACCAAGCTTAATAAATAGACAGATGACCACAATGTGTCTACTCTAAGAACAAGCTAATACCATGAGCCTAGGGACACAAGAAACATCAGAGTTACAGGAGCCTTTTGCCTTTATTTCTTTATGCACGTGATAATTTTTACACACAATGGCGACCTCCCTAAGGCAAAACTAACATTGATCCTGGTGCCATGTTTAACAAGGTATTCTCTAGGAATCTATTAGTTCACCTTAGGCAAGGCTACCCCCTACCAACCCAGGGCATCAGTCTGGAGTAGAATACTCCTCGCCTACCAAGTGTCGCGATAAGGCGATAGGCCAACATTAGAGCACATAATAGACTTGCATTGCCATTTATTGTAGGCTTTTTTTTTAAAAAATTATTTCTTTTGATCTTCACTCCTGAACTATAATGTGTTCTTACATCCTTTCGACAAAGGGGTAAAAGCTATGTCTTAGAGGTCAATACACACACAACCAGGTTGTTTAAACATTAAGATGGTTATAACCCTAGGCTTAAGACAACCATATTCCCAAGTTAACTAAAGACTTCATGCATTCTCAAGAATATATCCAATAAGGTTAAACTCATTAATGATTTACACTAGCACGTCAGGCAACTTCAAAAACTAAGTAGTGCTTTGACAAGTTCCATGTGGTCATGCATTATAGTTCATGCAATTAATTGAACAGTAAAAATGAAAGAGAGTGGGCATGGAAGAATTACACCTGTAAATTGGAGATCTCCTTGATTTGATGAGAAAGCTTGCAATTTGATGTAGATATTTATGATGAACGTTACGGCAGTCTCAAGACTTGGAAGCGAACCCACGTCAAACTTTTCAACTTGCACAACCAACTAACAAGCACTATACCTTGAGAGGCACATCAGTGGGAAAAATTAAAGACTCGTTTAAGGACTCAAAACTAGAAACAATTTGAAAACATTAACCTACCTACCAGTCACCACACTACTACTGATGAGAGGATATGGTAAGAGGATGTTGTAGAGTCCTAACTCTAGCCCTAAGGCCAAGCCTCTATCTGTATCATCCAAATAAATAAAGTCCGCCTCGGTAGTGCCATTAGTTTCATCTGTCCTATCTTCTTCGTTTTCCCATCCACATAAACTCATCAAGAATGTAACCATGCAATGATAGTCATCTTGTGGAAAAGGAAAGTCTTGGGCTATCGGGGATATGTCCTCTACTACGGAGTAGGGCTTAGTCATGGTCAATAGGTGAATTAGCCATTCTAATTCCTCAACATTTTCCTCTGTGTGGCTAGTACATCTATATGATCCAATTCGGTTTTAATTACAAGATAGCACATGTGAAATATTTGAGAAAGGTACAGATGATACCTCTCACCAAAGGTGGGAGTGGATGAAGTGTGTCATGCTCGTGCATCTACCATATGTGCAAACACAGATATAGCATCAGTAGGTTTATGAGGACAGGTCAATCTAGTTCCTAATTGTATACGGATATTTCTCCTCTTAATGTGCTCTTGCTCTTTTTACTATTTTTTTGTTTTTCTTTTCTTTTCTTTTTTGTGTATGAAGCTATATATATACATCCCCTTGAATTTGGCAATTACATGGTCAGGGGAGAAGGTTAGGGAGGAAGCAATAGGATGTCGAGCGTGAGTGCATGCTCCCCCTTTCCTTAGGTAGATCATATTTTTTGCAATGATGTTGCAGCCTCTTGGAACCAATTTGTCCAGCGGGTCATAGGTGGTGATGTGGCAGATAGCTTTTTATGACCCTTGTGGCCACATTAAATTACAAAGATGGTAGTGTACGCTCCCATGAATGAATGGAAGAAATGGTTTTCAATGATACTTTTACAAGGGGAGACATAGACTCATTGGTCTCTTGTCTTGGGTGTGGACAAGAGTAGGTGTAGAGCATGAAAAAACTTCTATATCAACGTGTGCCTGGCATGAGGAGCTAGAAGCTTCATGTGGCTCCCCCCTTCTTGAGCTAGGTGGTACTGATCGATATCATTTGGGAATCCAAACTAGCTCTGGAAGAAGTGGTGCGAAGCACTCTGTTACCTTTCCCTTACCACAATCTTGAATTGTCGTTGGGGTGGCAACATTTGATTTGTAAGGTTTTACAGGTGATGTAGAGGGATTCAGCTTATGTTTAGGGACCCAAATCTGGTCATTCCCTTTGTAGTACCCTTGGGCTACTAATATTTTTTTAGGAATCCATTGTGATGTTGCATTGCCTTTTCTCGGGTGGGTAGCTGCTTTCCTTCTACGAGGCTTCTTTTCTGAACGAGATTGAGTAGGGGAGGTAGTTGTTAACGAAGCTTTTGGGACCCATTTGTATGTACTCTTTGGCATAGTAAGCGGAGTCTTGGAGACCACACTGCCTATTTCCACTCTTGGCGTTGAAGCGTTAGAGAGATGGCAAACAATCAAAGATGGTTTTGCCACTTGACTTTGTGATTTTTTGTTATCTAGCATTTTGTCCAGAGTTAATGACTTAGGTGCGGGATTTTGAGCGGTCAGACCGAGAGCGGGTTCTTGCGTTGTAACTCGCCTGGTTGCCCAATCAATATTGCACTTGGTGGCTAACATCCATTTGCACCCTAAGTTTACAGTCCCCTCCATGGTACCAGCAGGCATAACAAAAAAGCTTTGAATTACGGTCCCCTTATCACAGGCAACCGGAGTGTGCAGAATTCCTGAGACAGGGGTTTTCTTCTTGTTGTTTCCTTTAACTTGGATAGCACTCTTGGATAAAGTTGGTTTTCCAAGTTGACACCACACGCCATATGATAGCAAATTGTGTTGAGCTCCTGTATCCAATAATGCATTATATAGCACCTTCCCGTAAGGACTCTGTAACTCAATTGGGTATCTTAGCAGGTCAAATTCCACCCAATCCACATTATTCGACTCAGTCATACCCGGTAGGACATCCATATAAGGAGAATCTTTCCCATCATCAGTGTCTTTTTTGCATGTATAGCAATACTTTAATGGGGCTGAGTGAATAGTGGTATTCGATCGATTATCGAGATGATAATCTTGCTTTCTAAAGGATGCGCGCGACCATTCTCAAGATCAACTCGAATGACAGAGTCCTGGAATTGTAGGTAGACATGGTTTTTCGACCAATCATGCACCATTTGTGCTTCCCTCATGAAAGGACGTCCTAAGATCATTTGATATGACATAGGATGCTTGGAGAAATCCATTACAATGAAGGTATGTCTTACCTTGTACCCCAGAACCTTGATCTTAAGGTCCCTTAACATTCCACTAGGTTTAGCAATAGTTCCATTTGCCATCTTAACCACTATGTTTGTGACTTAGAGGTGAGGTCTTCCCATAGATTCCCAACAATTTTTAGTCACAATGCTCACTCCAGCACCACCATCAAGGATTCTCTTTAGAGTTAATCCCTTGGTAGTAATGGGGAGGGTTGCATTAGATTCGTCACCTTCAAAGTACTATCCCAACTTGTTAACACGTATTTCAACGACCGAGTCTTCATCTAGGTTGGGTTGTAGATCCCAATGTTTCCCTTCATCTTGAAGCGTGTCGGGTCTATCCATATTTGCAAATTGTGGTAACCCTGCCTTCAGTTCTCCATTGAGAAATGCCCAAAGAGCTAAGAATAGCTTAGGATCTCCGTATAACTTGGATATGATCGTGGTTTTGATTTCAGAGGACATGAAATCCATTAGTTTGGACACATTCAACGGTACTTTTCGAGATATCGGCCCCTGACTAGGGACTGGTGAAGATGGGATCACTTCCTCTTTGATGGGGTCAGACATTCCCTCACTAAACATTCTTTCAAGCAAGAAGGGTGTTTGCCCACTTCCTGATGTCTTATCCTCACTTTCTTCCCGAATGATACTAGGTATAGCTAACAGTTTATGGCTCCTGTGAGGCTGTTCACTTGTGTAGCAAACACTGTGTCTGGAATTTTAATTCTTCTAGGGTCTGCTGGCTCCAGTTCTCTTTGTGTTTCTTCCACCAAACCCCTTAAGTGTTGCACTTGTTCAATCTCCTCAACTGGGTTTGGGTAAGTTCCAATCTTTTTCTTGAGGTTTTTTGGCCCACGTGGCTTGTCTCGGGGAGTCTGTCAGTTTGGGTGGCCGAGAGGGCTAAGAGTACACAATAATATGAAAGGTACTCAACCAATACATACACGGGTTCTCTATAGTGTGAACCCGACTAAATGAGCTGGCGCTATAACTATGCCAGTCTCTAGAATGGCTGTCACACAGCCTGTCATCCCACTGGCCGCATATCACCCAAGATCTCACCAACCATGCCAGTGGTGTAAGTGTGGGGCCTATCCCCCAGGCGGGTCATCACAGTGGCCACCGCCTCACTAGACGAGCTCGATATCTCAACACTCCCCCTCGAGCTCAACTCCATCTCATGTACAAGTGAAGCCCTGAATCTGCGGAGCTTCTCTGTACCCAATGCTTTTGGTGAAGATGTCAGCTACTTGATCCTCTGTGGTCTCCTGCTGCCAAGACCTTCTCTCTGACAAAGTGGTAGTGGACCTCTATGTGCTTCGTACGAGCATGAAAGACTGGGTTCCTGGCCAACTGTATACTGCTAATGTTGTCACAGAAAATGACAACTTGTCTATCCACTGATAGACCCAAATCTGCAAGTAGCTTTCTCAACCAAGCTACCTCACATGCTGCCATAGTAGCTCCTCTGTACTCGGCCTCTGTACTCGATAGAGCAACCGTCGGCTGCTTCTTGCTGCTCCAAGTCACAGGAGCACTCCCCAAAGAAAACATGAATCCACTGGTAGATCTTCTATCTGAGATACTACCAGCCCAATCAGCCTCTGTGTACCCATGTACACATATCTCTGTCCCAGTCTCATAGAATAGTCCACAATGCAAAGTAGACTTCACATACCTCAGTATGCGTCTCACTGCATCCAAATGCGATTTCCGTGGAACCTGCATAAACTGACTCACCAACCCAATAGCATAGCTCAAATCTGGTTTGGTGATCGTCATATAGATCAAGCTTCCTACTATGCTCCTGTACATAGTAGGATCCTCCAAGATCTCTCCTGAATCTACACTCAACTTGCCATTCTGATCCAATGGCACAGAAATAGGCTTACAGCCTGTCATACCATACTTGGACAACATGTCCAAGCCATATTGTCTCTGCAGTAATCCAATACCATGTGGTGACCTAATCACCTCAATGCCCAAGAAATATCTGAGCTCCCCCAGATCCTTCATCTCAAACTTCTGTCTTAGCAAGATCTTTACATCAAAGATCTCTGCATCATGGTCCCCCGTAATGATCAAGTCATCTACATAGATGACAACAAGCACAACTCCTCTATCACCATGTCTCACATACAGCGAGAAATCTGCATTGGCTACATGAAAGCCAATAGTGACAAGATATTCAGAAATCTTGTCAGACCATGCTCTTGGTGCTTGCTTTAAGCCATACAAGGCTTTCTTCAACCTGCAAACATGCTCGGGGTGACCCACATCCTTATAACCAGGTGGCTGCAACATATACACCTCTTCTTGCAAATCCCCATGCAAGAATGCATTCTTTACATCCATTTGATGTAAAGACCATTTCTTTGACGCAGCCACTGCTATCACAACTCTCACCGTTGCCATCTTGGCAACTGGGCTGAAAGTTTCCTCATAATCAATCCCATATGTCTGCGCATATCCTTTGGCTACCAATCTAGCCTTGTACCTGTTTATGCTTCCATCACTATTATGTTTAACTTTGTACACCCACTTGCATCCAATGGATTTCTTGCCTTCAGGCAATTGCACTAAATCCCAAGTCTCATTTCCATATAGTGCATCCATCTCCTCATCCATAGCTTTCTCCCAACACACATTTCCAACAGCCTCATCAATGCATGTGGGCTCAACAACCTGCACAACCTTTGCCATATATGCATAGTGATGTGCCACATAACCATCATATGTAAATCTCTGCACAGGGTTCTTCACTCTCCCTGATCTTCGCAGCTTTTCATTCATGGCTTCCATAGCCTTCTTTACACCAGGTGTTCTCATAGCTGGGATCCTAAGCTCCTCATCAAGGCTCATATCTGAGCCAATAGACTCTCCATCAACATGAGAATGCCCTGCAGAAATGTCAGGCATACCAAGGGGCTCAACCACTTTCTCTTTTCCTTTACGTGATGTACTAATCACATTTGCAGGACTGGTATTATGACGCAGCCTGCCAGTCCATGGTCTATCAATAGACCCACTAGATGAGGACTCTCCTGGTCCACTCAAAGACTGTGATTGCTGACCTGCATTCTGTGCAACCACACTTCCACTCACATCAGCCCCAACAGCTTCTTTTTCAGCAACATACCAGCTGCTCATCTCATCAAACACAACATCCCTGCTTACCCTCAGCTCACGTGTAGCAGGGTTATAACACCTGTATCCCTTTTGCTCAAGGGAATATCCAATAAACACACATTTTTCAGCTTTTGGATCCAGCTTAGTTCTCAGCTCATCTGGCACATGCACATATGCAATGCATCCAAAGACTTTCAGAAGATGAGACAAATCTGATTTTCTGCCAGTAAACCTCTCCTCTGGAGTTACATCATGTATGGCTACAATTGGAGTCCTGTTCATGATGTATACTGCTGTAGAAACAGCCTCAGCCCAATAGCAATGCGGCATATTCTTCTCTTCCATCAATGCTCGCGCAATCTCAGCAATGTGCCTGTTTTTTCGCTCAGCAACTCCATTTTGCTGCGGAGTGTATCTGCATGTGAACTGTCTCCGAATACTATTCTTCTTCAAAAATTCAGAGAACTCATTGGAGAAGTATTCTCTCCCTCCATCTGACCTTAGGCACTTGACATATTTCCCTGTTTGCTTTTCAACCAAAACTCTGAAATTCTGAAAGTGAGTGAACGCCTCACTCTTCTCTTTCATGAAATATACCCACACTTTCCTTGTGTGGTCATCAATGAAAGTCACATAATACCTGTAGCCTCCCATAGATATGGACTTCGTAGGACCCCATACATCTGAATGCACATCTAGTGCATTTCTACTCACATATCTGTTATGTGGAAACACATGCTTAGTTTGCTTCCCAAATTGGCATGCTTCACAGATTTTCTGCATACCTTCCACTTTAAATTTTGGCAGCCCTGTCACAATTCCTTTTGTCTGCATAGACTTCAATCTCTGCACATTCACATGTCCAATTCTTTTATGCCATATGTCTGTGTCTGTAACAATTCCTGAACCATTTGCAAACATCGCAGCACTCATTTCAGGCATGTCTACATTCAACGTAAACATTCTGTCCACTCTGTTGCCTTTTGCAACCAACCTGCACTTGTCTTTGAAATCTTCAACATAACACCCATCAGGGTTAAACCGAACCTGCAAACCCTGCTCAATCATCTGGCCAACTGAAACCAGATTCTTTGTTATGTTTGGTACATGAAGTACATTTGCAAGGTACTTCACTTTGCCATCCTGCAGAGACAATGGCACATCTCCAACGTGGGCAATTGGATAAGCAGTGTCATCCCCTGTTTCCACAAAACCTGGTCTTTCCGGGTTTTTCATCTCCTTGAACCACTCCCCATGACTCGTCATGTGGTTTGTGATGCATCAACATTTTCAGACATGGCATTCACGACATGCTGCATAACAAACAACCTTTCATTGTCCTCATTATTTCTGCTTGAGGAGGATGCATAGTTATTTTGCTGCACTTTCCCATTTTGCATGTCAGCCTGCTTCTTATAACATTCTGCCTGCACATGTCAGCCTGCTTCTTATAACATTCTGCCTGCACATGTCCAGGCTTACCACAATAATAGCATTCACGTGCATCATTATATTGCCTTTGCCAATTTCCACGGCCTCTTTGACTCCCCCTGCCTCTGAATTTGCCTCTTCCACCTGCGTGTTGTTGTTGTTGTTGATTCTGGGACTGTTGTTGATGTTGATTCTGGGACTGTTGTTGTTGTTGCTGCTGCTGGCCATAATTCTGATTACCTGTTTGGCCACCTCCTTGACCGCGTCCACGGCCTCCTCTACCTCGTCCTCTTCCTGAACTCGTGTAGAAGGCCTGTTGCTCTGAACTGTTTTTGCTTTGTGAAGACTGTTGGTCTTCACCCAAGTTCTTCTCTTCGATAATCAGCATAGACACCAAATCTGTAAAGTTGGGAATGTTTTCCCGAGTCTGAATAGACGTCTTAAATGCCTTGTATTGTGGCCCGAGACCACGTAGACAGACTTCCACCTTGTCATCATCATCTACTGACACACCAATAGATGCAAGGGATTCCACAATACCCTTTATCTTCAACGCATAGTCATTCACAGACATGCTCTTTTTCTCCACAGTATGAAGTTCATTCTTCAAGTGTATCTTATGTGCCTTGGTATTTGTTTCATAAAGCTTTACCAAGGTGTCCCACGCCTCCTTGGGGGACTTGGCATCCTGAATGTGCCCAATCATGGTGTCTTGTATACTAATGGAAAGCCAATACATTACTTTCCTGGCTCCTTGGTTCCAGTCTTTAAACTCTTTCACATCTGCAGCAGTCGGATTTATATCCGGTATCTCCGGTGCCTCTTCATGCTCACCTTCTATGTAGTCCCAATAGCCTTTTCCCATCAGGAAATTCGTTAACCTGAACCTCCAAGCATGGAAGTTATTCTTATCCAGCTTCTCAGCCACAATCTGTGTTATGCCATCATTAGACATCTTGCCAAACACACAATTTTACCAGAAACTGCACTCTGGTTTTTCTGCACAAACTGCTGTATTTTCTGCACAGCGGTACTATAGTACTCTCAAATGTCACAACCAGTGACTTCAATGTGCATACATACACCCAATGGCAACTGTAGACCTCTTTGCAGCACCCACAGTGTCTGCACAGTCAATCTGTCTCCCTACAGTTCTTAAACAGAGTTCTGCAATCGATGACTTACCCGCAGTGCTCGAAATCGCCTGCTTTCTGAAAAACGGAGGTCCAGACGCGCTCGAAACGCGTTTTCGGCCCAAAAATCGTAGTCCGATAGGATTGTATAGTTGCCTTATAGCTTTACTCCCGCGAAGAAAGCTCCTCAATCAGAGACCGTTTGCCGGTGCCTCCCGTAGAGCTCCCGACAAGGGTATAGTCACCAACACAATAGGGAAGAGTAGTTGAAGCTCTTACCCTCGTACCGCTTCCTGTGTGGTTCTCTTGCTTGCAGCTCAGCCCTTAGCACGAACCAGGCTCTGATACCATGAAAAGATGCAGGGGGAAGAGAGCTTGAGCTCTTGCAAGCACACACACACACTCACAAAACCCTAATAGAGAACACACAAGGAGAGAGGCTGAAAATCTTCTTCTTCTCTACTCAACACTCAACACACCATATACAAGATAAGAGTACACAATAATATGAAAGGTACTCAACCAATACATACACGGGTTCTCTATAGTGTGAACCCGACTAAATGAGCTGGCGCTATAACTATGCTAGTCTCTAGAATGGCTGTCACACAGCCTGTCATCCCACTGGCCGCATATCACCCAAGATCTCACCAACAATGCCAGTGGTGTAAGTGTGGGGCCTATCCCCCAGGCGGGTCATCAGAGTGGCCACCGCCTCACTAGACGAGCTCGATATCTCAACAGTAACTACCCTTGAAGCCCACCCAAGTGGTTTCTCGGGTGTTTCGCACCCCGTTTTTACCTGTTTTTGTATTGTTTTCAACCTGTTTTTTACCCCCTTACTTATGGTCAAACCTGGACTAGGGCGTGTGATAGCTCGAGATGAGCGTATTGTTCAAGGGGTCCTAGCGTGCTTTACAGCACAGTGTTCGCCTATTCGGAGCTCCCGTGGTCCTCAAAACACTCTATTTGCTTGTGGAGGAAAGGTGAAGGCTTTATCCTACATGCTCACTCCACTCCTTGGGGGGTGGACTACATATAGAGCTCCACTTCCCTTAAGCTTTCACTTGAAAGAAAGATATAGAGGATCACTCTCCTATATATATATATATCAAAAGACCGAGACCGAGGTCGGGGTCAATTGGGGGTTTTTTCTTTTCAAAATTTTTTTCTCCGAATAAAAAATTTCTTTCCTCTCCATGTGGGTTTTGTTTTCCGTTTTTTTTAATTTTTAATTTTATTTATTTAATTTTTTTAATTTTTTTTCCAAAAAATATTTTCTAGGGTTTGGGCTTGGCTGCGACGCCTTGCTGCTCGCACACAGCGCAGAACTAAGGAATCAGAAATCCTCTCGTCTGTGTTCATGCACACGCGCACAGCGTAAAAAACCAGAAAACAGAGTGCGCACACACTACGTGCAGAATAGAGAAATAACCGAGAAAACCAGAATTGCAGAAAACAAAAAATGTCAACACCATACACACAATCGCCTTTCCTACAGTGTAAATTTCACTTCACGCAAAAGCCCGATCTGCAAACTGGACCTTGGCGTAGGGCATTTCCCCGGTAGAGTGATGCCAAAAATATGCGCTTTTACCGCACGAGTCAGAGTTGGGGACTTGCCAACCACCATATGCGAGCCACGAATGGCTGCAAGCATACAACCAGAAACTAGCAAGCTCAAACAGGAAGCAAAGGTGTGTCACTCACCGCTCAAACCGCCATCGTGAAGGATTCTCACGTCGCCGTCGCGCTGCTCTACCGCCTCGCCACCGTCGTGCCGCCACACAGTGCTCAATTGCACTCTCTCTCTCTCTCTCTCTCTCACGCAAGAGAAGGGGACTGAGAAGATAAGGCAAGAGCACTCCTTGTATTCAACACATTGAGAATGAGAGTTTTAGGGTTACATTTGACTCTTATAGGTGCCCTAGCCATTCACACATGGGCGCCCATACATGGCCGACTGATCCATGTGGTGCCGACAAGCCCGGCCCATGACTCAGAATACTTAAATTAATTACATGACGTAAAAAGTAGTATGCCTTAATGTACGTCTCATAGGTTAACAAGTTCTTTGTGCCATTCTAACCAAAACTGTTGAAGCCAGCCGTCGCTGCAATGATTGGGGGCAAAAGTTGCCTGTGGCACTCTAGGCTTATCGAACATCTTACAAGGCTGCCACCAACGTGACACCCTTCAATTTGACCTATGGTACTAAAGTGGTTATGCTTATGGAGTTCTTGTCTCGCGAGTTGTGAATTGTAATAAAAGCAAAACTCAGGGCAATGTCCTCGGCTGTCAACTATTCAAGCTTGAAAAGCTTGATGAAACATGCCTCCTTTGTCTATAGTATGATTGTTGAAAAACTAAGGCATAAACAGTGGTTTGATGACCAGTTGTCTGCTGAAGGATAAACAAATAAATGAGAGCGACACGGTCCTCCTCTTTAGCACAAAAAACCCATAAAAAGAAACTCAAGCTTAGAGGCTTAGGACCTTTCCTAGCCACCACTGAGATAACCTCGCAAGGTGCAGTGCGCATAGAGACACTCGACGGCGTCGAGATGGCAGGATATTTCAATGGTAGAAAATTGAAACGCTACTATGGCCCACTAACTAAAACCACCCTCGGGGCTATTCATGACAAAAAAAACAAAAAACCAAATACGAAGAGATGAAACAAGTAGCCCAACAAGAGGCTAAAGAATGGTAAGCCAAACTTCGGGGGAAAAACATTGTGGTCAACATGGCCCAAGTCGTAGACCTTGAAGAGGAAGATTGGGAGGTGAAATCTACTTGGTTATGGTTAGGAATGACTACCCCGACAAGCTTCACCCAAAAATTGGCTCTTGTCGATACAAGGGCTAATTACAACTTGAAGTCTTATGACACATGGCTTCCTCTCAGGAGGGCGCCATTAAAAGAGACCCTTGCCAATGGGCACAACAATGCCTCTCAAGTAGTTCAATGTTTAGGCACAATCACAACCTTATCCCACATTGGAAATCCCTTTGAAGGGAAGTTTTATGTGATGCTTGCAGGATGAGGAAATTCTTCTCGGATGAGGTTGGATGGGACACAGCCGCTACAACATTGGCTGGGACGCAAGGACTGCCACACCCTCTAACTGGCCTCCGGCCAAGTTAGAGTCCTAATGACAGACAAAGAACTCGTTCCCTCTGCTCCCTCATGCCAAGATGATAATCCTCCCCTCACCACTACTATTCTACCCTCTGATCAACACCAATCCATACCGCTTAAAAAGAGGCCACTCCCCACTCTGGACACCCCACTGCCTTGCGTATTCTCACCACTACCCAACTCGATAGTAGCAACCCAATCCAAACTTTCCAATGCCACCACCACTGTTGAACCCCCTAACAAAACTAACAACATTAACCCTACTAACAACTTTGACCGATGCACATAGGGCAAGCACTCTCACCAGTGGTCGATACCTAAGAAGCTTCTCATATCCCAAGGGTATTATGAAGGTACCATCACTCTGTGGATCCCCCACCGATCCACTTC
This sequence comes from Cibotium barometz, assembly GCF_041138505.1. NCBI lineage: Eukaryota > Viridiplantae > Streptophyta > Polypodiopsida > Cyatheales > Cibotiaceae > Cibotium > Cibotium barometz. Next base: position 35,262,202 of record NC_141077.1, on the reverse strand, counting down.
CTATACTCATACACTGGGGGAAACACCAACTCCTCATCCCTCTCAAAGATAACACATTTGGTAACCCCAAGCCCATAGGGTATAGGACAATCACTGGCCCAAATGCCCCCCAAGGCCAAATCTCCCTTGCCCCAACCCTAAGCCTTGCTCAACAATGGATCCCCAAACCTCTACTTTATGCTCAAAATTACTATCAAGGCAATCGCCAAATTTGGGTCCCCAAATCACCAAGGTACAAACTCCCTACTCTTGTCATTTTGCAGTTACCAAAGCCCAAAGTGGCCTTCGCCACTACTACTACTACAGAGGAAAAAGGGAAACAAAAACTTCACGATGCACCCTTTCCGCCCCGACCGAAGCCCATGGTCCCTAACTATGATATACCCTCGACTTTGGCTACTCCCCCACCCCTCATTATTTGGCTACCTCAAAGTACTCCCACTTCGCCCTTGGCCTCTCCACCCTCAGCTACTCCCTCCTTGAAAGCCTCTGTACTCCTCCCAAGGGATCCTCCCAAGGGATATACCAACCTCTCCATCACCCAATTGGAACTGTCTTCTCACTTTGGCAAACAAGGCACGGAGTCAGTACAAAACCCACAATGGGGTGTTGGCTACATAGCTTGGGGGTACAAAACCTAACTCCAAGCAACGATCGTACCATTTTGCATCTCAACTACCACGACTATACCAATTAGAAGCCATGGCCATACCATTCAATATCCCATATGCCATGACCGTACCAACTAGAAGCCAGGGCTGTACCATTCAATATCACATTTTCCCCACGGTCGTACCAACTTGATGCCATGCTCGTACAACATTTGCCATGGATGTACCAACCCGCCGATGCCATGTCCTGTACCAACCTTTTCCACGGTCATACAAGTCTCATCGTCAAAAGCGTATGCCCGTACTAATTCAAAAGTGTACGCCCGTACCCTGGAGATGCCACACGCATACCAACCTTTGCCATTTTTGTGTCCTTCCTCTGCAAACTTATAAAATCACCCACTTGAAGCAGATTGGGTTCAGCAGGCTGCCAACCTTGAAACCTTGGGGCCGTGACCTCTTCAATTGCCTTTATTTCATAGAGACCTACGATGCAAATGCTGCAATTGGACAGGTGCTGGGATGCCACAGGGACCGAGATCATCCACCTAAGTCTTGACACGCTGTCGTGACATGGGTGGTATCGCTGGGAAAGTGCGAGACTTCTGGCTGTGAGAGTAGCTTCAAATCCTTGCTTTTTACAAAGACTATTGACCCATAGCTAGAGAATCTCTGAAAGTTTGCTGAAAAGTTATTTACATTGATTGAGTCCTACGAGAAATCATTGCCCCTTGTACCATTGCAATCCCACTTTACAATGGCACCTGGCCAAAATCCCTCATCTCCCTGTAGTTCATGAATTCTCTGTTTATCTTTGGGAGTGACTGTTCTCAAAGAGACTCGCGGTTCCTTTCATGGTTGATGCAAACTGTCAAGAATTGAACAGCTTTCTTGCCATCTTTGCTCCTTATTCTTGCATACGCCGAGCCATCGTCCAAGACTTTTGTCTCCATCCTCACAGCTGTAATATAGGGTTGCCCAAGGATAAGGGGATATGATAACATCTCCTGGACGAAGAAGTTCTGGTCATCTTTCACATCCCCTATAGTTACCCTTACATTTGGACAGGCTACATAGAGCTCTCCAGATGAGTTATTAGCCGCCTTAATCATCCACCCATGATCTACATCCATTGGCCACTTACATTTGTTATAGAGGTTTTTAGCCATAAGATTTATTTCAGACCCATGATCGATTAAGGCAACATACGGCTCTTCCAAGTCTCCTATCTTGACAAGGGTTTCAGTGGTGGCCCTTGCCCAATGGTTCCTGGAGTAATGACTTTTTGCAAGAACTTCTTTTTCATCACCCTCATCCACAAAGCGCACTTGTCATGCCCCTCCAGTAGAGTGACTGCATTCCACCACATTCTCTCTCTCTTCCTTTTGCTGTACCTGTACTCCATGAGTCTTGGAAGTGCTTGTCTCCCCCTGTGATGGAATAGATTCAATTATGGACTGCCTTTTCCTTCGTATAATATCAATTATCTCATCATGGAATTCTTTCTTTTCAATTCCCAAGACTTCCCCTAGTGTAAATTCCACCCTACTGTTTAGAATCCACTCTTCTAGCACCTTTTTGAGGTCCGTTGTTGCGGCTTCAATTTCGGATTGGAGCTTGTAGAGCGGACTTTTCCCTTTACCCTTCTCCTTCTCATGCTTCATCTTTGCTGACACTTCTTCCATTGATACTTCCTGTGGTTGGAGGCTGGTTTTGCGGGGCGGAGGCACATGTGATGGCCCAGGGTCCTTCTTTCCACTACCACGAGTGACTCTTTTTGATGGCTCTCCTTCCTCATTTTCCCTCTTACGCTTTTCCTCAACCTGTGCCTCATTATTCTAGCATTTTGCAATATAGGCATGAACAGATAGAGAATCCACAGGTTCTTCCCAGCCAGTCTCAAGACGTATACAGTCTCCTACCTCATGCAAAGCCTGCTTAGACACCTTCTTTGACGCAATTAGCTCCATTGTTGATGGCCAAAAATCTTCATTCTCATAGTCTTCATCCTTCTCAGATTCCTGCTTTGATTGGCTGGCCTTTAACCCATAGGTTGCTGCTTCAACCATAGAGATGGCATGGCTGGCAGCCATATCCTCAACCAGCTTTTTCATCCCTCCTTTCCCAAAGTTTGTGCTTAACGGAAGACCAGTCTCTGTAAGGTGGATTTTTCCATCTTTGAAAAATACAAGTTGGTTTCTGAGAGCTTCCTTATAACTGGCACAGTCTTTCTTCGCATGTTCTGGGTCATCACACCATATACATCTGAATGTAAACCCTTCCTTGCTTTGAGGCCTTTGCATAGAAGCCTGCCCTAATGGTAGCCCTTTTTCCTCAATCCTAGACATCTTCAGTTTTAGGTCTCGCATACCCTTAATAAGCTCATCCATCGGCCCTTCTACCTTTGGGATTGCAGCAGCAGGTTTTGGTAGATTCTCAGGGGTAACAGTTATAGGAGTTGCCGAGCTCATCACCATTTTATCCCTCCTTCGCTGCCGCTTTGCTAGCATGGTGACCGCATCCTCGACATCATTCCAATCATTCTTTAGCCCCTGCTCTGTATCCTTATCCTCAAGGAGAATTTCCAGTTTTTCTTGGAGATCTTTCCCAGCTGGTTGTAAGAAGAGCTCTGTTTTTTCCCTATCTAAGGTTGTGCGCTCTATCCTTGACAGCTGGGCATAGCGCTTTTCGAACTCTCTTAGCAACTCTGTGGCAGAAATTCCAATTTTGGGTTTTGTAACCCACTCCAAGAAAGTTTGCTTGGTCACCCGCTCGGAATCCTCCATGAAATAATCATCCTTCAAAGCAAGCTTGAACTCCTCCCAATTTCTTTGTTGCTGTTGCATATATATAGTAAACATCTGAAACATTTGCATAACCCCAGGGTCAAAATGAACCCCCTGTCCCTCATGATTCTCAGCCATAGCTTGCATTGTGTATTTCACCACTAACTCTCACCCAGCAGTTTCACGTCGGGTTCACCAAAGGTGTCGTGATGTGGGCGGTATCGCTGGGAAAGTGCGAGACTTCTGGCTGTGAGAGTAGCTTCAAATCCCAGCAAGGAAACAGAACATATAACTCTTCAAGGGGAACCACCAACAGAAGCTGGAACCATAATATTTACATACCAAATCTCAGCAAGACATATGAGTTGTACCAAAAACCATCATAAGCATCATGGTTCAAACTAAAATCCAAGGTTGATAACATTATAACCCACTCTTTTGATTCACCAATCCACTCTCTTCACTGCACTCTTCTACAGACTTTCCCGAGTACACATCAATGCACACACCCAGCTCACTGATTGTCCAGCTTATCCAGTCATGGCCACACCAGAGGCCCCTCCGCCCAGTCAGCTGCCTCCACCTGTCGAAGCTTTGCTTTTTCCCTCTTTACTGCCCCAAAAGCACCTATGGTCACCTTGTTCTCATCCACAACAGAAAGACTAAAAAAAAGTAGCAGTAGCATTTTCACCATCACGCAGAAGACTCACCAGTGCGGGTATTGCCCCGGAAGCACCCCAGCAAGTCGCCACCACCTTGTATGTCCTTACACTCCAGTCGACACCTCTGCAGCCTCTCTTCTTGTCGTGGACGCCCCCCCACCTTTCTGCTTGTAGCCTTAGACGGCAGCCACCTCTTCTCGCTTCAGCTCTTCACTTCGCTTGTTACACCTGAACCAGAGCCGTCTTCTAGGCTCTCTCCTGTCTTTTTCACTGCACACGCCTAGCTGCTCTCTGCAAGGCCGCTACTTGCACTTGCAGCTACTTTGCTAACCCCCAGGGCGACTCACCCGTCCCTCTTTTTTCTGCCTCCCAATGTCGAGGTGACCTTCATCCACAGGCGGCTCTCACTTCGCCGTCCGTTGCTGCTCAGCCACCCTTCGCCTCTCTCTCACAAGGCCTACCAAATCACCTTGGTCCCCCCCGTCTACAGAATCCCCAGCCCTCTACAAGGCGGCTTCTATTCCTTTTGCCTGCTGACCCACCAGCTCGTCGCCTCCTTCCTTGTCAGTAGAACTACTAGAGAGCCCCCTCCCATCAACGAGGCGGCAACTCTTCACACGGCCCGCCGACTGGACTTCTTTGCCAACCTTCTCAATGGTGCGCTGGCCAACGTATAAAGCCTCCACGTCTCCCCTCAAGCTGGCCACCTTTATATAGTGTATATATATTTTAATTTTTTCCAAAAGCCACACTAATGGCCACAACTAATGCTAAAAGACCCCCTCCATTTTCTCCATTTCTTAAGGTTGATAAGCATCAACATTTTTTTGGGCTTATTTACACCAAGACTCACAAGGGGTAATTCCCACGCATTGACCAAAGATTCTTGACATCCTCTTTCACATGTCTCCGTCACCATTTAGTCATGACCATGGCCATATCCATGCCATTTTGAACCTCAATCAAATGCCACTATCATCTCAAGCATGATTTCTGAGCATTTTACCATCTCGTGGGGCCAAGAAAAGCTGTTAAATACTCAAGCAAAATCCAAACCTATGTACAAAGGCACAGGGACTTCTGCTAGCCCCCAAGGTTCACCATAAGCATAAAAACTCCACGATTCACACCACACTCATGTACTGAGGCTTCGAGACCTGGCTCAGCTTCAGCTCGTCTTATTGAACCTCATTTACAATATGAACATATGTACATGGGCATCATATAATGACTCAAGTCATGGCACTTAATCCCATGCATCTGAATTTGTATTTAATGGCCTCACATGCATGGTTTCACACCATAGACGTGCCATGGCATGACAGCGCGTAGTCTGAGATGCCCTACACCTCCCAAGGATGGAACAACTGTATGTGTGCCTCACCAATGCCACTCGTCTGACTCGTGGAATCTTCCAAGGCACCACCACCAAGGATGGGGTGGAGTGGGCCAACATTACACAAGAGGAGATTGTCATGCCGCCGGCCAAGGCTCTATCCTTTTTTCTCACAACCCGATGGACAAATAGATTCAGCAAGTGAAGCCTTTCCACACTTGCAAGGGTCCACCAAGGCACACCTGTTAACTAGGCAAAATACCTGCATGAGGAGCTACATTCCATTTATGCCAATCCCCAAGCAAAGCTCTCACGGCCACATCCCTACTAACCAAGGTGTTGTACCACACTGTCGGATGACACTGTCAGATGGGACGAAGTCCCCTAGGAAATCGAACTGCAGGGTCCTGATGCACTGCTAGTATCTCTCCATCCCCCCAATCCTCTCCCACCTCTCCACACCCAAAGCGCCATCACCCACAGACCCAAAGCTATGGAGGAGCAGATTCGACCCCAATCTAGTACTATTTGCGACATTTACCGCACACCGCAACCGCATTCTTGTAACTGCACTGGATAAACTGTTATGTGCAATAGTCAATAGGGATTCCAAGGGATGTCATTTATGTATCTATTCGGATCACAGATACTATTCCTGTATATGGATGTAACTATATATACAAATCAATGGAATTTTCCAATCAATGAAATCTGTTGTAATGTTTTGTGTAATTTTTCATGATTGTAGCTCAGTTTTGAAGTAGCTCATCAGTGGGGAAGAACAAATTGCTCTGTGGAAGGCCATTGTCTCAACAACAGCCATCTCAAGTTTCCAATGTAAGTACTGTTTCTGTGCCCATTGCACAAAATGATAGGGGTAAGGCTCCTATATGGAAGAAGGTTTTGCTTCGCAATGTTCTTCCGGCTGCTGCTTGGTCAGATATGCAGATATTGCCAAGCTTGTCTCCAGGAATGTGACGACACAGTCCGTGCTTTGGCAGAGCAAACTGCTAATAAGAGGCACAGAGCTTCTTCAATGGTGAATAGGTAGAAGGAACAAATTCAGCATCTGTGTTTCTGGCTGGAGCAGATGGGGCATTCATTTGCCCTAGCATTGCCCCCTCAACCACCGTATTGGATTGAAGCTAATTCCTATCTTAGCCGGCATTATGTGACATGTACCTTTTGCTCAGCTTCAAGCCCCTCCTGCTGAAAGGGTCATTCTCAAGGAACCTACACCTGAAGAACGAAGGGTTGGCTGGAATGAATATGTACAATAATGGATTCCTTGCACGCAGTGGCCCTGCAACATGGCCAGTAGTAACAAAAAGATACACGGATCTGGTGCAGGAAATTGATGAATTACATAGAGCCAGAGTTCCATAGTCTATGGAGGAGAGCATGCTACAGTTGGCTGCTGCTGCGGAGGATGTAGCAGAACAAGTGAAAACTTTGGATTCAGATGATGAAGCTTAAGAGGGATGCAGATGTGGTTGGATGGATAAGGCATTTGACTTCTATCAAGGGTAATTTTTTTTTGGCCATTTTTTTGGGTTCGCGCAAGTCCACCATGCGTGCCAAGTGTTGCGGCATTTACCACACACCACAATCGCATTCTTGTAACTGCATTGGATAAACTGTTATGCACAGTAGTCAGTACTACGGATTCCAAGCGATGTCATTAGTAGATGTATCTATTCAGATCACATATATTATCCCTGTATATGGATGTAACTGTATGTACGAATCAATGGAATTTTCCAATCAATGAAATCTGTTGCAATGTTTTGTGTAATTTTTCCTTACTTGTCTTCAATCTGTGATGCTGTTAATTTAATCTTTTATCCATCTATAAGATAAGTATGCTGTGGATGAAGGTAGTCAGTCCCGTAATTGCTTCTTGTCTGTGCAAGAAGTAAATGCGATTACAGGTACTAGGCCTAAACACATGGGAGATTGCCACTAATGCCCATCGTAAGGTTGCTGAGGAAGTGTAGTGGAAGGCATTTTTTGATCAGAACTTACACAAAACCCCACCACCCGTGGGCTCCTCTCATTTCCCTTCTCTCATTACTCAGAAGCTGGCCCATCTTCTCCTACCTCCTCTCATAAAAATACCTTGGAAACCATCCATTGGGTACGCACTGGGATCTTTCGCTCACAAGAGGCATATTCTGAAGGCATCCATGAATCACATGGGGAAGTGCCATACTTCACCCAGGTATTCTTCCATTTGGCCCACAAGCTTATCACAGAGATGATGAATTATATGTATCGGCACCAGGAGCTGGCAACAGTGGCACAACAATGTTGCTTGCAAAGGCCCATGAACATCAAAGACAAGAGGCTCTTTATAATGCCACCATCACCAATATCAACCTCCAAAAACAGGCCCTGGTGGAGGACAGAGGAGTAGATACTGGCTAGCACCCTCTCCTCCCTTCTAGAGGTTCAAATCCAGCTCTAAGCAGCATGGGAAGAAGAGTAGTGGACCCTGCATGAACTCTCCCTCGCCCCAGGCCGTAGCACAGGACCTTCGCCAAAAGGTAGGTAAGCCAAAGAAACACTTACCAAAACCAACCTTGACTTCCAACGCTACCATGAGGTCATAGAGGAGGCCATCCATCAAAAAATTTCCCAATTAGAAGTTGCTGAAGCACGGGCAGCCCACCCCCTCTGGCCCTATCTCTAGCATGGTCGAAGAAAGGTCGACGCACTGATGGGACACTGCCACACAGAATTCCCGCTCTTGGCTATTCCTCCCCAAAACGCCTCACAAACCCTTGAGCTCAATCTCCAAACCATATGCCTTAACCTACTACGACATGATATATTTATTGATGTACCCCTATCCCAAACCACCTTCTCTTATATACTAACCAAACTCCCACCCCATAGCATCTCCCTTCGAGCCACCCTCTTCTTTCCGAGACAGTTCTCTTTCGCCCACCCCTCCATCTTTTTTGACCTCTCTGTCCATCCTCTCGAAGAAAACCTTCTAAACTTGGACCAACTCCTTTGCTATACAATCAGAAAACCAAACACATTGAACCCATAGACCTCATGGTACCAGATGGGCTATGCCCTTAAACTTACTCCTCCCCCAAAACTACAGAGGGCCTCTGATGTTACCATATTATAGTAGTGATGTGTGTGAACACACTTAGGACCGCCGGGGCACTTTTTCCCTCACTAGGAGGTTTTCCCCCCCGTGCATTGTATATACGCCCATTATCTTCTAGGGCTGGTTATCTTTCATTTTTGGCACTCATAATACACTACTGTGTTGTGCTCAAGCTTCCTCATCTTCTTGAAGTTGTGTGTGCATTCCTGCAACCCTAATTCCAACAATTGGTATCAGAGCAGGCTTCCTCCTCCCGGGCAGCATCACCGGCACCTGCCGCTTCATCTCCTCCGATTGCGACGAGGTTTCACGAGCGTCTACAGGTTAGTATATGCCGTGGGTAAGCCCGTAGGGCTTGTTCGTTTCAGAATTTTGATCTGAAGTCATTTCGCCCTCCGTTTTTGCATTCCAAGTACTGCGCAGGCAAAATCGTCCTACTGTGCAGATTTTCTGTCAAGATTAAAATCTGCAGGACAGGTGCCCATTCGTCTGTTTTGGGCTGTGCTACATAGCACAGGTCGATTTTATACAGGTTTACCTCTTACAGACAGCATTTACATCTAGTAGTACAGTCATTGGCCATGGCTGACAACAATGATGTATTCCGCATGTTGGCTGCTGAGGATAAGTTGGATAGCACCAACTATCCATTGTGGGCATATATGATGCGACATGTATTGGTAGCAAAGGGGTTATGGAACATTGTGCAGGGTATTGATGCACGTCCTATTGTGGCTGGGAATGCTGCAAACACATCAGAAACAGGTACTGTTGATGATGGTGCAGGCACAAGTGCTGTAGCAGCTGTTCGAGAACCACCACTTTCAGCAGAGCAGATTCGTTGGGATGGTAGAGATGCGCAGGCTCATGCCTTGATTGCGCTATCTGTCAAACGTACCATTATCCCACATATTCGCTCCTGCAGGACTTCTAAGGATGCTTGGGATGTACTTGCCACATTGTATCAGGCAAGAAATGAGGCTCGTGTTGCTTATCTCCGAAAACAGTTGGAGAGTGAGCATATGAACGAAGGTGATTCTATGGATAGCTTTTTGACAAAGATCAAGGATTTCAAAGAGCAGCTCATTTCTGCAGATGAAATCCTGTCAGACAGTTCACTTGTGCAGACTGTTTTGAATGGTCTACCAGATTCTTATCAGGGTTTTGCTTCCACTCTTCGCTTGATGATGAAAGGCAATCCCAATGCCTTATCATTTGAGGAGTTAGTTTCTGTTTTGCTGCAAGAAGACCAGTCAAGGCAAAACAGGAATATTATGCGTGTCGCAGATCAAGCTTTCGTTGCTAGTCAGAGAAGCGGGAAAGGTAAAGCTGGCTTTTCTTCTAGTAAGCAGAAATCTGCAAATGCTGCGCAACCAAAGAAGGAAGACAAAGATGAGAAGAAGGGTGACAAACAGAAGACATTTTGCAAGTACTGTAAGGGAAATGATCATGTCATCAAAGCGTGTCCTAAGCTGGCTGCGAAAGAGGCTAAGAAGAAAGAGGCTGGTATGGCTGTTGCAGATGCCTCTCCTTCTAACAATGAATCTGCTAATGTTGTGCTAGATACAGAATGGGCATTCAATGCGCAGTGCAGTTATGACCCATCTTTGCATGACACATGTATGTCTGCAGTAGATTCAGATGTATGGTACTTTGACAGTGGTGCCACTAAGCATATCACCTCGCAGCGCAGTTTATTCACTTTCCTTGAGTCTGCTCCCACAGGGAATACTATCACTTGTGCCAATAACTCCTCTTATCCCGTTGAAGGAGTTGGACAGATTGTGCTGAATGTTGCAAATGGCAACACCTTTACACTTTTTGATGCATTGTATGTGCCAGGGATCAAAAAGAATCTGCTGTCAGTCTCCGCATTTGCCAAAACAGGTTTGGTTGTAAAATTTGTGGATGACAGATGTACTGTTCATGATCTCTCTTGTGGTGACATCATTGTAGCATCTGGTTCACTATGTCGAGGGTTGTATAAGCTCAATATGGATGGCAAATGTGTAGAGGATTCAGCATGTGCTATTATGGATACGCAGGCTATTTCAGATGCAAAACTGTGGCATGCACGTTTTGGTCATCTGAATTTTGCAAGTTTGCTGCGCCTGCAGAAATCTGAAATGGTGTCTTCTTTGCCTAAGCTTGAGGCACCTGTCAAGCATGTTTGTGAGGGCTGCATATTGGGTAAAATGCAGCGTGCTTCCTTTCCCAAAGATGGATCAGTGAGAGCTGAACGCAGATTGCAGCTTGTTCACAGTGATGTTTGTGGTCCCATGCAAACTCCATCATTTGGAAACTACCTTTACTTCGTGACTTTCATTGATGATTTTACCAGGCATGCATGGGTATATCCTTTGAAGGCAAAGTCCGAAGTGTTTTTGTGCTTCAAACAGTTGTTGGTTATGGCTGAAAATGTGTCAGAAAGTAAAATGGGCACCCTCCGTTCAGATCGAGGGGGGGAGTATATGTCTTCAGAATTTAATACATTTCTGGCTGAGCGTGGGATAAAACACCAATGTACAGTGCCGTATACACCACAGCAAAATGGTGTGGCTGAGAGAAAAAACAGGTCTCTCATGGAAATGGCAAGATGTATGGTTAAGAGTCAAAGTCTACCACATGGTTTTTGGCTTGAGGCTGTCATGTGTGCCACTTATGTACTAAACAGGTGTCCCACCAAAGCATTACAGGTTGTCACTCCATATGAGGCTTGGCATAGCCGCAAGCCATCTGTTGGCCATTTACGTGTTTTTGGTTGCCTGGCATATGCATTAGTGCCTGTGCAACATCGCAGAAAATTAGATGACAAAGCTGTCAAATGTATTTTTGTTGGATATAGTGCTGAGAGCAAAGGCTATCGTTTGTATCATCCACAGACAAAGCGCATTTTGGTTAGCCGTGATGTTGTATTTGTGGAAGATGCAGTTCAGCCCTTGGTTTCATGTACTAAGGAGACAGATATCAGCTCACGTGATGTCTATGATACATTGTTGCCTCTTTTCAGTGGTGCACAGTCAAGTGCAATACCTCATGAGGCAGTTTTTCAGCCTATGCAGGTTTTAAATGATGGCACAGATCAGCCTATATCTGATGCAGATGTGCATGATGCACTTGAGGATGAGAGACAAGAGATTGAGGGCTCTAGGAATATGCCTAGATGGCTGGTGCAGACTTTGCGTGACAGCAAGTTGGATGCCCCTTTGTCTAGTCGCACTCGTTCTGGCTCTCATGGTGCCTCTTATGCGTCAGATTGTTATGCATTGGCTGTTTCTAGTATGTGCGATGAAAGTGAGCCTGTTTCATTTGATGAGGCACAAAGTTCAGAAAATTGGATGGCTGCTATGCAAGCAGAATACGATGCTATTATGAAGAATGGTACATGGTCTTTATGTGACTTGCCCCCTGGCAAGAAGGCCATTGGCACTAAGTGGGTATACAAATTGAAGCGTAAGCCTGATGGCACAGTGGATCGCCATAAGGCTAGGCTTGTTGCAAAAGGTTATGCTCAAGAGAAGGGCATTGATTTTGATGAGACTTTTGCTCCCACATGTCGTATGACCCACCACTGTTCGTAGCATCTGTGCATTAGCAGCTCATAATGGTTGGAATGTACATCAGCTGGACATAAAGACTGCGTTCTTAAATGGAGATTTGCATGAGGAGGTGTATGTATCGCAGCCTCGTGGTTTTGTTCAAAGAGGGCAGGAAAACAAAGTGTGCAGGTTAAAAAAGGCTTTATATGGTTTAAAGCAAGCTCCACGAGCTTGGTATGAAAAAATACATGCATATTTGACTGCACATGGGTTTCAGAATAGTCCAACAGAAAGCACTTTGTATGTTAAACGTGTGGATGGTGTACATCTAATCATTGCTCTCTATGTCGATGACATGCTGCTCACAGGACCAAATGAGAGTCATATTGCTGATTTTAAGGCTGATTTGAATGCCTCTTTTGAGATGTCAGATTTGGGGCATTTGCATCATTATTTGGGGATACAATTTAAGCAGTGTGATGGAGGTATTGCTTTGTGTCAGACAAAGTATATTGAAACATTGTTGCGGAGATTTGGCCTTGAAGACTGCAAGCCTATTGCTACTCCAATGGAGACAGGTTTGAAGTTGAGTCTTCATGATGCTGGAGATCACTTTGATGTCACACTCTATCAGACAGCTGTTGGTTGCCTCATTTATGTATGCATTACGAGGCCAGACATTCAGTTTGCAGTCTCACAGGTGAGCAGATTTATGCATAGCCCAGGCATTAAGCATTGGCAGGCAGTCAAGCGTATCTTTCGCTATTTGAGTGGTACTCGGCATCTTGGGTTGTTTTATCCCAAGGGGGGATCATTGCCGCGAGATTTACATGCTTTTTCAGATTCTGACTGGGCTGGTTGTTATGACACACGCGTGTCCACGAGTGGTTTTTGCTTCATGCTTGGAAGCTCATGCATATCATGGTTGAGCAAGAAGCAGCCTACTGTGGCCACTTCTAGTTGTGAAGCTGAGTACAGGGCAGCTTTCACAGCTACGGTTGAGTGTGTGTGGCTCAGACGCCTTATGGCTGATTTGGGTGTTGGGCAGCCATCTGCCACCACCATCTTCACTGACAGTCAGAGCGCATTGGCAGTTGCGCGGAACCCAGTGTTCCATGCTCGTACGAAGCACATTGAGGTGCACTACCATTATGTCAGGGAGAGACTCTCTGCAGGAGAGATCAGTTTGGCTTATGTGCCAACACAGGATAACCTTGCAGACCTTTTCACAAAGGCTCTGCCTCGTGAGAAGTTCGAAGCTTTTCGCAAAGCTTTGGGCTTACTCCCTTTTGTGGATTCGTCCACATAGCTAGACACTTCCCTATACATGAGTGCTAGCTCTTGTTCACCGCATCACTCCAGGGGGGATTTGTTACCATATTATAGTAGTGATGTGTGTGAACACACTTAGGACCGCCGGGGCACTTTTTCCCTCACTAGGAGGTTTTTTCCCCCGTGCATTGTATATACGCCCATTATCTTCTAGGGCTGGTTATCTTTCATTTTTGGCACTCATAATACACTACTGTGTTGTGCTCAAGCTTCCTCATCTTCTTGAAGTTGTGTGTGCATTCCTGCAACCCTAATTCCAACATCTGATTCCTACACTACATAGGTTGGGAAATTGTTTATGCGGATTACAAATCCCTCCAGCGTTAGTGAGCTCTTGCCGGGGCTCCTCATCCTATGTACCAGTGCTGCCATTTACAAATGGAGGTTATCTAGGCCACCGATATCATGCAATTTAATGATCGCATGTAGCATTTCCCATGGAGTTCACCCCCAAAGAAGATGCCAAATATTTTTTTCACTCCAAAAGCTCTGACAACACTGACTCGGATGAGGACAACAACAACAACAATGGTGGAGGAGCCTCGGGCACCCACCCCCCTTAGCAACCCCCACCTTCATCTCCCCCCCATTAACCTCAACCTCAACACCCCCACCCAGCACCACCACACTCCCTGTCTTCCCCTCACAGTCCTCTACACCCCCTCATCTCCCCACTCCACCTCCCTCACCAACTCCTAACTCACCTACGACTTTAACTCTCAACTTAGGCCTACCCAAATCCATAACAAATTTACCATCGACATCGGCCAAGCCTCCCCCATTCCCTACTGCAAGCCTCGCCCCCACCATTTCCTCGTCATTGGCCACCCCTCCGCCTTTGTCCTCACAACCACCACCGAAAATCCCCTCCGCCCAACCCTTAGAAGAAGGAAAAATCCCCCCGTCACCACCACGAGAGTAGGAGGAGATCAACCCTCCACTGAACCCCCTCAATTGGCATGATCTACTTGATCTTCAGAGTTCAAGCAGGCCATACAAATCCTGCTCGATCGACAACTCCAAGAGGCACTCATCACTAGGGTAATCGATCGCATGGACCTCCACGTCCTGCGACCCTGCCTTGATGCCAAGCATCGGGGGAAGCATGGGCACCACCCTCAACAACACAGTGGATACCACAGGCCCCACCACTGCTCACCCCATCATGTTTGACCTTATGGGGCGAGCAACCATGCGACGTCCCTTCCTCCTCAAACCATACATATGGGACTAGTACTGTAAGGTGCCATGACAGCTATGGATCAACCCCAAATATCAGCCGATCCGCTGCCGTTGGGCATGGAATGTCTTTCATGAGGAGTAGGCTAAGAGCCCCAAACTTCCCATGGTTCGCTCCTCCGATGCCACAAAACCCTTGCATCGAAGCAACCATGATCAAGCGCCTCCATGACTTCATCAACAGGATATGAGTAGGTGCCAAATCTTGTTGTGATTGCCACAATCTGGTTCTTCAATCTTATCATCACTCTATTGGAGACCTTCCCGGATTGGAGACATTACCATAAAGGCAGTCAAGGCTTGGCCTTCAACCTTAACAAAGGCACAACGATGAAGAAAATTTTTAGCTACTACGAGCACATCTAGTGGATGCTTGCTTGGCACCTCCAAACTTTCAAAGATATGATGGAGACAACCTTCTAGATGAGATACAGAGTCTTCCATCAAGCCCCCCCACATCCTACCTCACGATGCAACTTCACCCTACATGTACTCGATCTACTATCGTTAGATCCTTTCCTAGCTTCGAAGATGGACCTGAATTAGGGAGGGGGTTATGTTAACCACTCTGGTTAACATCATTTTTCAAGCGTGTAGTTACACTTCTTATAATCTACCATTTTGTAACCACGCTAAGAACTTATTGATAAAAGATATATGGGATGACCGAGATTACGGCTTGTGTAATGCTAGTTGTATAGTGAGCTAGATGTACATAGAGCTAGGAAGCCAATTTTGGGCCCCCAATTGTAAATGGGCAGCCGACTATTGTAAAAAGTGATCTTATGTATATAAGTGATTTTATGGAATATGAAAAGAGACAATCTCATTCGTCACACAATTGAGTTCTCTCTCTCTCTCTCTCTCTCTCTCTCTCTCTCTCTCTCTCTCTCTCTCTCTAAGATTATTCCCTCCAGCTTTTGAGGTGTGCAGGTGTTATTCTCATTAAATTTGATTTTTATGCATAGAAAGATGCATAAAGGAATTTTTTTATTACAAAAGTGTTTTTCTCATTAAATTTGATTTTTATGCATAGAAAGATGCATAAAGGATTTTTTTATTATAAAAGTGACATTATTTTTTAAAAATTTGATTTTTATGCATAAATAGTTGCATAAAGAAATTATTTTTATTTTAAAAGTGTTATTCGTATTAAATTTGATTTTATGCATAAATAGATGCATAAAAGTATTTTTTTTATAAAAGAGTTATTCCCACTGAAGTTGATTTTTTATGCATAAATAGATGCATAAAGAATTTTTATATCAAAATTAGAATTCTCTTAAATTCTATGTTTGAATTCCGTGAGAGTATTTGATAAATGAATAATTAAATACTCTAAGAGAGAAATTTCTATCGTTTTATATTTACACGGATTGTAAAACAAGAATTCAGGAAATCTATCGAGATCAAAATATTCAGATAAATGATTAATCTATTCCTCATTGGAATCCGTAACTAATTTAGAAATCAATTAAGTGAATATTCAAAGAAAGAAATTCAGTAAAATAGTAACTGAATTATCAAACCTTTTCAAGAAAGATAGATTAGGAAAAATCTTATCCGACTCGAACCTTGAATCAGACTATGACCAAGACCAAACTCTTTCGTCAGTTTTGAGGAAAGAAGGTGTAACGAGTTTAGAAAAATACACTCAAAACTCCCGCCAATTTTGAAACTAAGTTTGAGACCCTTCGAATTGATCTGTGGATCAAGGTTATAGAATTCGAGGAATTTTGGTATGAAATTCAGAACTCTGATTAAGAAGTTTTGGAAATACTAATTCAAGAAATACTCCTTGTATTCAAAAGAAAATCAAACTAAAAACTTGCATAGAAATGAGATGTGATGTGAATAGATGTGATAAGATGCGATGTGAATCAGATAGATGTGAATGTATATGTGAAGAATGGATATGGATGTGTATGTGAAGAATGGATGTGGATGTGTATATGAAGAATGGATGTGGATGTGTATGTGAAGAATGGATGTGGATATGTATGTGTGAAGAATGGATGTGGATGTGTATGTGAAGAATGGATATGGATGTGTATGTGAAGAATGGATGCGGATGTGTATGTGAAGAATGGTTATGGATGTGTATGTGAAGAATGGATGTGGATGTGTATGTGAAGAATGGATGTGGATGTGTATGTGAAGAATGGATATGGATGTGTATGAGAAGAATGGATATGGATGTGTATGTGAAGAATGGATGCAGATGTGTATGTGAAGAATGGTTATGGATGTGTATGTAAAGAATGGATGTGGATGTGTATGTGAAGAATGGATGTGGATGTGTATGAGAAGAATGGATATGGATGTGTATGTGAAGAATGGATGTGAATGTGATGTGACATGAATATATGTGGATGTGAAGTGATAGATATGAATGTATGGATAGATGTGAATAGTCGTACATGTGAATAATTGGATGGATGTAGATGAATGAGATGAGATGTGTATGAATGAGATATGATGTGGATAGAAGTAATGTGATATAATGTGGATAAAATGAATGTGATGGATGTGATGTGATGGTAAATGGATGTGATGTAAATCAAAGTGATGGATGTGAATAGATGTGATGTGATGTGAATCGGGATGTGAATGAATAAGATGTGATGTCATGTGAATCGGGATGTGAGTGAATGAGATGTGATGTAAATTGGGATAGATGTGATATGTGATATGAATGAATATGATGTGATGAGATGTGGATATGGGTAGATGCGAGTGGATGAGATTTGATGCGGATAAATGAGAAAAGATGTGATGAGATGGAAAATGATGTGATGACAATGGGACATTAGGAAAAAAGGGATCTCATTTTGGGGCCTTTTACGGTTTGGAAAAATAAGCTCTCAACTAATCAACAGAGGGCCAACATAACGTTGGAAATTCACATCAAGGTGTATAACACCTTCTCGGACTTTAGAGCTCTCACCCAACTCGACAGTAGCTAGTACAATAGGTTTGGGGGAGGCATACTTCAAAAAATTCCAAATTATATCAGCTCTGAAACTATATACATAGTTTGAGCTAAAGCTATCTTCTCTCATCTGCAATGGAATATGATGATTTAGAACACTTTGTACCAATATCAATTATTTTGAAGCTAAATGAAAATTATTTTTTCTTACAAGGTCTGGCTGTCCTATCTCAAAATAGCTTGAAAGTATATATTTGGCACTGATCAGCACTCTCCAACCGTTGCCGCAGCTACTTGAATCATCTTGTTGTGGTGTCTATACAGTTGGAAAGATATGTTAGAAACTGTTAACATCTGAACAAAACAAAATTATTCAATAGGTTCAAAGGCATAGCTATTGAATGGCTCTATTGAATCCAAAAGATTGACATTAGGAGGACAGTGATCCAATGTATCTAGAAGCCTTCTAATACAACTGCAATACATATAATTCAGTTAGTGTGCATTAAATCAAAATAATGAAGTTTAAAGTTAAAAATTGTAAGATCCCTGTTCCCACCGAGCAATGGATTCGGGGTACTGGCAGCGGAAGTAGCACTTCTCGCGCGGGACAGGGGTCCCACACTCGGGGCCTCGCCCACGGATATCCGGATAAGAGACTAATCCGTCGGTTGTTCCAAAACCGAACCCGGAAAAACTTCCTTTACCGGAAAGCACGGGCGATTCCACCAGGATAACTTTTTACTCTAACGTAGTCAAGATCATTTCTGATCGAGATGATCCGATTACATCTATAAGATACTTAGTCAGTTCAAGGAAGAACTTGCACTTGGATCATTGGGATCAACGCTTTTTTCCCCATTCAAGAGGCACAGCCGTTGATTCCTATCCATAGAACAGTTTCTGTCCGGGATTTATTTTTATTTTTTTCTATCGTAAAAACAAAAGTTTGAGTCTCGATTTACGGATCCATCAGTCCAGCCTAACCCCATCCAATCCCATGGGTTAGCCAACCGCCCAACCACTGTAGTGATGGGATCCAATTAAAAATTTGGTCAGGTTTTGTCCCGGGTACCAAGGAAAAGAGTTCCAAGGCCCCCTAGCCGGATGTTCATGCAAAATAAAACTAGTCACACCACTCACACACCCAATATGAAATTGCCTTTTTCCAACCAGATTCAACCAGATTAAAACAATCCTTTAATAAAACCATAGTATCATTGATCACCATCTTCCAATTTATCCAATTGATTCTTAATTTCCCATCATTCCTTCATCAGAGTATCTATGGCATCATTGGCAACTAGAACGCTCAGGAGCCGTTTCGATAGTTCCTAGCCCATAATACTTGGCAATATAATCACTTAACATGATGGACTCTCGTTGAAGATCAGCAAGATCAACCAACAGATCCATATAAGGAGCCATGGACTCATCCATTGAAGACCAGCAAGGTCAATCAACCAGATCCATGCTCGATTTCAGAAAACAACTCCAACTCTGTTCCAATATCTTCCTCGACGCACGCGTGGGTATCCTAGGCAACCCAGAGCCCGAGCACCGTATGGTCAGCACCCTCTAGGATCCTTCGCAGGTAACCTAGCGCTTCACGCATAGGCCGCTTCCTTGGCCCCTCATCCACCGTACCGGAAGCTCACCATTTTAATCGCACCGAGGCTGGTCAAGACCTCGGCCGACCTTGCTACGCGAGACGTCCTTCATTGACTCCCCGTCAGCAGTTGCAACTTTCTCATCACGACCTTAATCACAAGACGGTCAAAATGCTCCCCCCAGCATTCTTGACATAAAACAATCATTTACAAACAGCATTTACAAACAGCATTTACAAACAGTTTACAATACAATTTCTATTTTAACTTTCATTTTTCCACATTATCCCTCCTCAATCTACATTACTTATTCCATATTCCATTTATATGTATATTCATCCCATCACATCATTTCCTTCTCATCACTTCAGATTCCCTCACATCACAATCGTATATTCACATCCATACATCCACAACTATATGCGTACATTCACATCTACATGCATACATCTACATCCCTATGCATACATCCACATCCACATTCACATTCACCTCCATACATCTACATCTACATGCATACATCCACTCCACATTCACATCCACATCTATACATCTACATCTACATGCATACATCCATATCTCCATTCCCATCTACATCTATACATCTACATCTACATGCATCCATCCACCTCCACATCCACTTCTACATCTATACATCTACATCTACATGTATACATCCATATCTCCATTCACATCTACATCTATATATCTACATCTTCATGCATACATCTACATGCATACATCCATATCTCCATTCACATCTACATCTATGCGTCTACATCTACATACATCCATCCATCTCCACATCCACATCTACATCTATACATCTACATCTACATGCATCCATCCACATCTCCATTTACATCCTCATCTACACATCTGTTTCTACATGCATACATTCACATCTCCATGCATACATCCACCTCCACATTCACACTCACATCCATACCTCTACATCTACATACAAACATCCATATCTCCATGCATAATAATATTCTTTTAATTAATCTAGGATGATAGTTCCTAGAATATGGTAGGAAGTCCTCTTTTTATACTTTGAATAAAATTATTTTATGCGTAATTTCTATAAAAATTTTGCCATAGCTCCGCTACTATGACTGATAAGTCTCAATTTTTTCTAAGGGATAAGGCTCATTATTAAAGAAATAATTAGAATGGTCCCTAATTGGATCATCAATCCATAATGGTCTCTAATTGGATCATTAAGAAAATAATTAGAATGGTCTCTAATTAGGTCATCAATCCATAATGGATTGAATCATCAATGTGCATAAACTAAAAGCATAGCAAAAAGCCATTAATTTGGCCTCAAGCATAGCTTAATCTTGGATTAAGGAAAAGCTTTATGAAAAGCTTCATTTGGATTGAGAATGGGTCATGAGTATGACCATTTCTTGAGTGAGAGAGAGAAATTATAAAAACCATTAGAATTTAAATATAAGTGGAAATTAACTTCTATAGCATTTATTAAATTATGTAACTCTTCACTACTATTCACCAATTAACTTCAATAGCATTAAAAAAAAACCATACCAATTAAACTTCTCAAGCTTGAGAGGGGTTGAGAAGAGAGAATCATTGAGAAATCATAGAAAAGATCAAAATTCAATATACTTACCTTATGATTTGCTTGATTCTTTATTCACGGTAGAGGCCCCCAACCAATCAATTGGTTTAGTATGTTGATGGAGCCACCAATGGGGATTGAAGAAAGAGAGAAGTATCAAAAACTAGTGAATTATTAAAGAATTCACAGTTCTTGGCTTAGGTAGAGTAGAGTAATAAAGCATAAGAGACTATATTTTGGCTTAGGTGGAGTAGAGTAACAAAGCATAAGAGACTATATTTGGCTTAGGTGGAGTAGAGTAACAATGCATAAGACATTATATTTGGCTTAGGTGGAGTAGAGTAACAATGCATAAGACATTATATTTGGCTTAGGTGGAGTAGAGTAACAATGCATAAGACATTATATTTTTTTCAACAAGGGGAGGCTTCTATTTATAGGAAAATTTGAGCTCCTAACCAAACAAACGGATTCTAGACTTTTCCAAGTCAGTTTGGTCACTTTTTGACCATTTTTAGGTCAGTTAAGCTAACTTTTTGGAACTAGACTTGAATGAGGAGAGAGGAGAGATAAAATATCTCAATTTTTATGAGTTTAAAACTCATTCAAGCATGTGAAATATGCACCTCCTTTAAAGAACTCTCCTTCCTTACATATGTGTCATAGTTTTTTTTTTAACTAATAAACCTTGTACATTTTCAACTCTTCATCTTATGTGAAATATGCACCTCCTTTAAAGAACTCCCCTTCCTTACATATGTGTTTTTTTTATTAATAAACCTTGTACATTTTCAACTCTTCATCTTATGTGAAATATGCATCTCCTTTAAAGAACTCCCCTTCCTTACATATGTGTTTTTTTTTTACTAATAAACCTTGTACATTTTCAACTCTTCATCTTATGTGAAATATGCACCTCCTTTAAAGAACTCCTCTTCCTTACATATGTGTCATAGTTTTTTTTTACTAATAAATCTTGTACATTTTCAACTCTTCATCTTATATGAGCATTTAAGGGACTCCCCTTCCTTACATATGTGTCATAATAAAATCATTATTCCAAAAATATCTCATATTTTTAATATTGCTCATAGTTTTTTACTAATAAACCTTGTACATTTTCAACTCTTCACCTCATGTGAGCATTTACTCATTTTTGGGTATTTTCTTTTTACAATTTGGATTTATCTCCTCCCTACACATGGATTGATGCTATTGGCCCATAGAAACCTTAATTGGACCATAGTCTAAAGATTTCTGAAAATCTAGACCCTTAGGCTAAGGTTCTTTATACCTATTTTCAATTAATTCCAATTGCACATTGGAAAATTCTTTTTAAATTTCTGTTTCAGGGAAACTCATCTGAATTATAAGAGATATTTTTCTATCCAAAAATATTCAAAATCTGAATATTCTCTCTCTAGAATATTTTCTCTCTCTAGGTTAAAACAGTTAGAAACAAGGTCTTTATATTTCTGAAGAGGGATTGATTACAGGGGAAGATACTAGACATCAAAAAGGGGTTGGGGGAGGAATCTTACATTCTACCCCACTTAAAAAACGCGAGATGTCCTCATCTCGCAACTTGGGATAATTTCGTAAGATGCACGAATATGAGACTTAGAGAAAAATTTTAATCAAGATTAACCACCAAGAAAAGTCTTAAAGAGGGCAAGATAAGAACAAGATTTAAAATTTATTCATTCTCGGAACTTATACAGTAAAGATAGAAGAACTCTTTACACTTCCATAAGCCCGTCCATCATATGGTCACAAAAGCAGTCCTCACAAGCTGCACAAGTATAGGGTAACTCATCTATGGAAATGATTCTGCTGGTTATTGCCGCACCTATCTCAGTGGTATGAGGTGATCCAACAAAAGGACCTCTGAGAGGCAAGCCAAAAACGGGGTAAAGGCATATCTTCTCATGAGGAAGAAAACATGCCAGTAAGAAGACCCGCTCAGAAAACCCAAGATGCCTTGATCTCATGACGCAGTAGTATCGGGGACCCAAACCCAAGGCTTCGATAACCATGGCCAAGCGGACATTGTTACGAAAGTGCTGCTGACCCCAGGGTGTTACCCTAGTTATGTTTTGATAGGTCCGCCATTTGGTCTGCGCTACAGAAGTTCCTAGGTGAGGAAAAAGTGAGCGCTCATACTGTTCTATAAAGTCTTTCTTCACAGACTCTCTTGCGTCTTGAAGGTGAGAAATCATCATGGATAAAACTAGTTCTTGTTGCCAAGCCATGAAGGAGATTAAGAAAGAAAGGAGATTGATGGGAGTAAGATTACTGTGAGCGATAAGTAAAAGTTACGACTTATATAGAGGAAGGAGCTAGCGTAACCTAGAAGCCAACGGTAACTTGCCACTGAAGTTTTATCGTCTTTCCATGATTTGTGTTTGACACATTTTTCTATAGAAGGCATTAAGAATTTTGAGATGAGGAGATAAAAGAAGCTTGTAGGCTAAGTCACCTACTTTCATTGAATTCAGATATAAAGGTCACAATATCTGGGGGATAACTTCTTATCCTCCCCAAGAGATAAAGAACTTCTTTTGGGCCATACTCAAATGAAAACCAAAACCTTGGTATCCAAAACACTGATTCTCACTTCTGAACTCATTGTTCTAAATCCTTAAAATAGGCGTGACTCCTGAGAAGTATTTTAGGAAAAGGGTATTCCTTTTTTTAAACAGAAACTTTCTTTTATTTTAGAGAGGAAATAATTATAAGATCCGAAAGGGAGATTCTTACTCCTATATACCTCGAAGGCTGGGGAGGAATCTTACATCCTACCCCACTTAAAAAGTGCGAGATGTCCTCATCTCGCAAGGTAGAGGACAGCTCTTTTTCTTAAGATCCAATTTTATTCTGGGTTCCTTATATTCTGGTCAATCCAACAGAACACTGGGATAAATATCCCTTATATAGAACTCATCATTAAATAACAATTCATTTATATCAATCATATCTTTAACATGATAAAGGTCCATTAGACCGAAAAGTTTCCTTCGGAACATTCCTCTCCACGGAAATTTCAGTCAAGCAAGTTCTCAATTTGACATCCCTTAACTTGATCTACCGGTCAAGTATTAACAGTAGCAATCTGACAGCACAATCCACTAATCTCATAGTGATTTGCTGAATTCGTTATCATCATTCTAGTTATGAATATCATCACAGGGACTCGTCCCATTCCCCCTCATTGTGGTTATATTTCAACTAATTTTTAAAAATCAACATTTTTCAATCAGCATTTTCAATCAGAATCCAAATCAATTCATCCATTCTCAAACAGAATTAAAAATCATATCAATCACATTCAAAATCATCATCTAGATAGCATTAACGCTTATAATTTCAAGTCTTAGATTTACTCGTATATACTGTCAGTAAAGAGCTGCAGTATACTCTCGGTATATACGGGTAGTCACGGCCCTTGGAATTATAAGGTAAATACTATCATGTCTAGGCCTCAAGCAAGTCAGGGATTCTATATAATTGCGGCACTTCCATCTGAAGACCCAATTACCAAAATTATGAATTTCCGTTTGAATATCAAATTGTATGAACTATCTCACACAATTATAACCTTTTTGTGTTTCTTGATAAATTTTTGACATATTTGTCTTCTCAGTTGATCTTTATTAACCAAATGCTCTGATACCAACTGTAAGATCCCTGTTCCCACCGAGCAATGGATTCGGGGTACTGGCAGCGGAAGTAGCACTTCTCGCGCGGGACAGGGGTCCCACACTCGGGGCCTCGCCCACGGATATCCGGATAAGAGACTAATCCGTCGGTTGTTCCAAAACCGAACCCGGAAAAACTTCCTTTACCGGAAAGCACGGGCGATTCCACCAGGATAACTTTTTACTCTAACGTAGTCAAGATCATTTCTGATCGAGATGATCCGATTACATCTATAAGATACTTAGTCAGTTCAAGGAAGAACTTGCACTTGGATCATTGGGATCAACGCTTTTTTCCCCATTCAAGAGGCACAGCCGTTGATTCCTATCCATAGAACAGTTTCTGTCCGGGATTTATTTTTATTTTTTTCTATCGTAAAAACAAAAGTTTGAGTCTCGATTTACGGATCCATCAGTCCAGCCTAACCCCATCCAATCCCATGGGTTAGCCAACCGCCCAACCACTGTAGTGATGGGATCCAATTAAAAATTTGGTTAGGTTTTGTCCCGGGTACCAAGGAAAAGAGTTCCAAGGCCCCCTAGCCGGATGTTCATGCAAAATAAAACTAGTCACACCACTCACACACCCAATATGAAATTGCCTTTTTCCAACCAGATTCAACCAGATTAAAACAATCCTTTAATAAAACCATAGTATCATTGATCACCATCTTCCAATTTATCCAATTGATTCTTAATTTCCCATCATTCCTTCATCAGAGTATCTATGGCATCATTGGCAACTAGAACGCTCAGGAGCCGTTTCGATAGTTCCTAGCCCATAATACTTGGCAATATAATCACTTAACATGATGGACTCTCGTTGAAGATCAGCAAGATCAACCAACAGATCCATATAAGGAGCCATGGACTCATCCATTGAAGACCAGCAAGGTCAATCAACCAGATCCATGCTCGATTTCAGAAAACAACTCCAACTCTGTTCCAATATCTTCCTCGACGCACGCGTGGGTATCCTAGGCAACCCAGAGCCCGAGCACCGTATGGTCAGCACCCTCTAGGATCCTTCGCAGGTAACCTAGCGCTTCACGCATAGGCCGCTTCCTTGGCCCCTCATCCACCGTACCGGAAGCTCACCATTTTAATCGCACCGAGGCTGGTCAAGACCTCGGCCGACCTTGCTACGCGAGACGTCCTTCATTGACTCCCCGTCAGCAGTTGCAACTTTCTCATCACGACCTTAATCACAAGACGGTCAAAATGCTCCCCCCAGCATTCTTGACATAAAACAATCATTTACAAACAGCATTTACAAACAGCATTTACAAACAGTTTACAATACAATTTCTATTTTAACTTTCATTTTTCCACATTATCCCTCCTCAATCTACATTACTTATTCCATATTCCATTTATATGTATATTCATCCCATCACATCATTTCCTTCTCATCACTTCAGATTCCCTCACATCACAATCGTATATTCACATCCATACATCCACAACTATATGCGTACATTCACATCTACATGCATACATCTACATCCCTATGCATACATCCACATCCACATTCACATTCACCTCCATACATCTACATCTACATGCATACATCCACTCCACATTCACATCCACATCTATACATCTACATCTACATGCATACATCCATATCTCCATTCCCATCTACATCTATACATCTACATCTACATGCATCCATCCACCTCCACATCCACTTCTACATCTATACATCTACATCTACATGTATACATCCATATCTCCATTCACATCTACATCTATATATCTACATCTTCATGCATACATCTACATGCATACATCCATATCTCCATTCACATCTACATCTATGCGTCTACATCTACATACATCCATCCATCTCCACATCCACATCTACATCTATACATCTACATCTACATGCATCCATCCACATCTCCATTTACATCCTCATCTACACATCTGTTTCTACATGCATACATTCACATCTCCATGCATACATCCACCTCCACATTCACACTCACATCCATACCTCTACATCTACATACAAACATCCATATCTCCATGCATAATAATATTCTTTTAATTAATCTAGGATGATAGTTCCTAGAATATGGTAGGAAGTCCTCTTTTTATACTTTGAATAAAATTATTTTATGCGTAATTTCTATAAAAATTTTGCCATAGCTCCGCTACTATGACTGATAAGTCTCAATTTTTTCTAAGGGATAAGGCTCATTATTAAAGAAATAATTAGAATGGTCCCTAATTGGATCATCAATCCATAATGGTCTCTAATTGGATCATTAAGAAAATAATTAGAATGGTCTCTAATTAGGTCATCAATCCATAATGGATTGAATCATCAATGTGCATAAACTAAAAGCATAGCAAAAAGCCATTAATTTGGCCTCAAGCATAGCTTAATCTTGGATTAAGGAAAAGCTTTATGAAAAGCTTCATTTGGATTGAGAATGGGTCATGAGTATGACCATTTCTTGAGTGAGAGAGAGAAATTATAAAAACCATTAGAATTTAAAT
The DNA here is from genome assembly GCF_041138505.1 of Cibotium barometz. NCBI lineage: Eukaryota > Viridiplantae > Streptophyta > Polypodiopsida > Cyatheales > Cibotiaceae > Cibotium > Cibotium barometz. The sequence goes on along the minus strand of NC_141077.1, from coordinate 35,235,237 downwards.
ATAAGTGGAAATTAACTTCTATAGCATTTATTAAATTATGTAACTCTTCACTACTATTCACCAATTAACTTCAATAGCATTAAAAAAAAACCATACCAATTAAACTTCTCAAGCTTGAGAGGGGTTGAGAAGAGAGAATCATTGAGAAATCATAGAAAAGATCAAAATTCAATATACTTACCTTATGATTTGCTTGATTCTTTATTCACGGTAGAGGCCCCCAACCAATCAATTGGTTTAGTATGTTGATGGAGCCACCAATGGGGATTGAAGAAAGAGAGAAGTATCAAAAACTAGTGAATTATTAAAGAATTCACAGTTCTTGGCTTAGGTAGAGTAGAGTAATAAAGCATAAGAGACTATATTTTGGCTTAGGTGGAGTAGAGTAACAAAGCATAAGAGACTATATTTGGCTTAGGTGGAGTAGAGTAACAATGCATAAGACATTATATTTGGCTTAGGTGGAGTAGAGTAACAATGCATAAGACATTATATTTGGCTTAGGTGGAGTAGAGTAACAATGCATAAGACATTATATTTTTTTCAACAAGGGGAGGCTTCTATTTATAGGAAAATTTGAGCTCCTAACCAAACAAACGGATTCTAGACTTTTCCAAGTCAGTTTGGTCACTTTTTGACCATTTTTAGGTCAGTTAAGCTAACTTTTTGGAACTAGACTTGAATGAGGAGAGAGGAGAGATAAAATATCTCAATTTTTATGAGTTTAAAACTCATTCAAGCATGTGAAATATGCACCTCCTTTAAAGAACTCTCCTTCCTTACATATGTGTCATAGTTTTTTTTTAAACTAATAAACCTTGTACATTTTCAACTCTTCATCTTATGTGAAATATGCACCTCCTTTAAAGAACTCCCCTTCCTTACATATGTGTTTTTTTTATTAATAAACCTTGTACATTTTCAACTCTTCATCTTATGTGAAATATGCATCTCCTTTAAAGAACTCCCCTTCCTTACATATGTGTTTTTTTTTTACTAATAAACCTTGTACATTTTCAACTCTTCATCTTATGTGAAATATGCACCTCCTTTAAAGAACTCCTCTTCCTTACATATGTGTCATAGTTTTTTTTTACTAATAAATCTTGTACATTTTCAACTCTTCATCTTATATGAGCATTTAAGGGACTCCCCTTCCTTACATATGTGTCATAATAAAATCATTATTCCAAAAATATCTCATATTTTTAATATTGCTCATAGTTTTTTACTAATAAACCTTGTACATTTTCAACTCTTCACCTCATGTGAGCATTTACTCATTTTTGGGTATTTTCTTTTTACAATTTGGATTTATCTCCTCCCTACACATGGATTGATGCTATTGGCCCATAGAAACCTTAATTGGACCATAGTCTAAAGATTTCTGAAAATCTAGACCCTTAGGCTAAGGTTCTTTATACCTATTTTCAATTAATTCCAATTGCACATTGGAAAATTCTTTTTAAATTTCTGTTTCAGGGAAACTCATCTGAATTATAAGAGATATTTTTCTATCCAAAAATATTCAAAATCTGAATATTCTCTCTCTAGAATATTTTCTCTCTCTAGGTTAAAACAGTTAGAAACAAGGTCTTTATATTTCTGAAGAGGGATTGATTACAGGGGAAGATACTAGACATCAAAAAGGGGTTGGGGGAGGAATCTTACAAAAATAGCACACACACCACTTACAATTTCAGCTCTAAGTGTGTGTTTTTAAGAGAGTTGAATATAAAGCATTGCTTCTGCTAGATGTCAATAGAAGCAAAGCTCCAGTGGTCACTGCGTAAGGAAAAAAGCATTAAGAAATCAAAGGCTACAAGAGTTCTCAATCTTAAAGAAGAATCCTAAAAGAAGCAATCACCCACATACCTGTTATGGTATGGAAGTAGCAAAACATCGATAACATCAAAATTGCAGTGTCTGAACCAATTGGAAATATCCATGGGAGTTTCCTTTGCATCTCTTAACTTGGAGGAAATGGCAGGATCAATAATATGAATTGTATGCTGTACAGTGTGGTTAAGCCAGCTTCTCATCATGCTGCATTGGACCAAACAATAATTAGGGTAGGGTGTAAAGGAGGTACAAGAAGGATTGTTTTGCAAACAAATGTAAAATAAAAGACACTTACTAGAGCATTGCAAGAATGATAGTATCTGAGTAATACTCATTCTTATGAGCCAATGCTGCCAAGCATGGTTTTGTCAAGTCAAAATTATTCACTGAAGTTTCATCCTCAATATGGACAACTATGTTAGGGCCCAGCTCTTGCAACCTTCTCTGTATCTGCAGCTCCCTCTATACAGTCTCCACATCTATAACAGATTTGGATTCTTTTATTTGCTGCTTCAGTGACTCCTCATAAGCAGCTTTCCCTGAGTGGGTTACTTCAACAACCTTAACCTCATCTACCTTCAACTTTCTTGTAGGTGGAATTAATAATATGTCTCTCATCTTGATGTCCTTCCATTCCACAGGATGGACTAGCTTGTCATACCTCCATCTCACTCTGGACAAAGTGTTGAAGTCTTTGGCCATCAGAGTTACCCTGTGAGCATGGGTTGCTACCAGCATTGCATCTTCAAAATATTTCTCCAAGTAATCCTCTGCCATTTCCTGTAAGGAAAGAATGGCAGTCCTGTTCCATCTGAAACCAAGGTGCCAACTATCACATATGTCTTTCACTAGTCTCTCTGAAAAGGTGCCTTGGGGATTGCAAAGCCTATAGCTTTCTGTTGCTTCCTGATCTCCTTTAGCACACCTGCACCATGTTTCAATCTCTTGGCCTTTTGCTGGAGTAGGCTCATTGGCTTCCCCTTCCTGCCATGTGCAACTCTTCCCTTTGGAGGCACACTACCTGCCCCAGCTGCTGCTACTGCTGCAAGCCCTGGCCCCTTGCCAGCACTCCTTGCAGTTGACTTGGTTCTTGCCATCACTCTGACAAGCTGCATACAAAGCAATGGAAAGAGATTACAGCCATGGGAGAACATGGAATGACACAAAAAGGCAATGACAGGGGTGGATGAAGCAACATTTATAAATTTGCAACAAAACGTGATTTCGACAGTTTGAAATTCCTAACAGCTCACTCTCGCGTTTTCTTGCAAATACCTGAAGTAACATGCTGGTACATTCCTACAGTGATTTCTCTGTCTTTACAACTAAATACAATATGGATTGAGTTTATGCAAGGAGTGTACAGCCATGGACAACTTGGAAAGACACAAAACCACAATGACAGGGGTGGATGAAGCAACAGTTCAATATTTGCAACAAAACTCGATTTCGGCTGTTTGAAATTCCTAAAGCCTTCTCCTCGCGCTTTCCTGCAAATTCATGAGACAGCATGCTGGAACATGCCTTCAGTCATTTCACTGTGTTTGCAACTTGATGCAGGATGGATTGAGTCTATGGAAGGCAAGAAGAGTGCAAAGACTGAAGGAAGAAACCATAAATAAAATTTTACCCTTAAGTGCAATTATCACACTTTAAGATCTGCAAACATTGCTAAATCTATAAAGATGATCAATCTCTCACTCAACCAGCCCAATTCAAAAGTCTTCCTGCTTGTGGTTGCAATGGAAAAATCTAAGGAATGCATATAATATTTATCCTAATATCTAAGCTACATCACATCCCAAAAGTATACTATTAAACAAGAAGATAAGGATATAGAGAGTCTTACTGACCTGGAAGCTGTTGAAAGAACGGTAGAGGAGGAGGAGACACACACACAGGAGCAAACCCTAATGTATATTGCAAACCCTAACCATAGAGGGAAGCCATGTCCACTCTCACACAAAGCATAATGCACTAATCCATAATCCACACTACACACAACGAGTTGTGTCCACACTCTACTAACCCTAGCTAATGTCCACACACTATGACCAGCTGGACACGCGGTCGTTTATGTCTCACACATGTTCCTACCTAATCTGCCAGCACATAGCATAGCTGGCTCACACTGACATCGAGCTTGAATCTCAACAGCCCCTCTCAAGCTCATGATGTACTGCCGCCGATGAAGATGTAGATGAGCTTGGGTTATCAAGACTCTCAACACTCCCCCTCAAGCTCATCCCATGTACTCCCAACATAGTCCGGAAGTACTCAAACTTCTCCCTGCTAAGTGGCTTTGTAAAGATATCAGCCACCTTCTCATCAGTCTTCACATACTGAAGATCAACTGAACCATCGAGCACCTTTTCTCTGACAAAGTGATAATGGACCTCTATGTGTTTGGTCCTCGCATGAAACACTGGATTCTTTGCCAACTGTATACTGCTCATGTTGTCACAATGAATGACAACTTTCCCATCAAGAGGCTCACATAAATCTGCCAAGAGACTCTTTAACCATATAGCCTCACAAGTAGCAATGGCTGCACCCCTGTACTCAGCCTCTGTACTGGATAAAGCAACTGTAGGTTGCTTTTTGCTACTCCAACTCACCACGGCACTTCCAAGTGTAAAAGCATATCCACTAGTAGACATCCTGTCATATGCGCTACCTGCCCAATCAGCATCTGTGTAGCCATGTATGTCCAAGCTTTTACCACTCTCATAAAATAGACCATAATGTGCTGTGGTCTTCACATATCTCATGATGCGTCTCACTGCATCCAAATGTGGTTTCCTGGGGCTCTACATAAACTGGCTGACTAGCCCCACTGCATAACTCAAATCCGGGCGTGTGATAGTCATATATATGAGACTACCAACCATCTTCCTGTACATCGAAGGATCATCCAATTCCTCGCCATAATCAGCCCGCAACTTCACATTTTGCTCCAATGGTGTACTCATAGGCTTACACCCTATCATGCCATACTTTGCCAACATATCCAATGCATATTGGCGCTGTACTAACCAAGTACCTGCATGATCTTTCACCACTTCAATTCCAAGGAAGTATCTCAACTCACCAAGATCTTTCATGTCAAATTGCCCACTCAAAGCTTTCTTGACATGAATCACATCTGCACCATGATCACCTGTGATAATCAAGTCATCCACATAGATGACTAGTAAAACAATCCCATGCTGTGTCTTCTTCACATAGAGTGAAGAATCTGCTGTAGAAATCTGAAAACCAAGTGAGATAAGATATCTGCTCATCTTATCACTCCAAGCACGTGGTGCTTGCTTCAGACCATATAATGCCTTTTTCAACCTGCATACGTGAGTAGGATATCTAGGGTGTACATACCCTTCTGGCTGTGCCATGTATACTTCCTCTTGTAGATCTCCATTCAGAAATGCATTCTTGACATCCATCTGATGCATTTCCCAGCCATTAGCTGCAGCCATAGCAATGACTTCTCTCACTGTGCCCATCTTAGCCACTGGACTAAACGTCTCATCATAATCCAATCCTTGGGTCTGTGCATAACCCTTTGCTACCAATCTTGCTTTATGTCTCTCAATAGAACCATCAGATTTGCACTTTACTTTGTAAACCCATTTACATCCAATAACATTCTTGTCCTTTGGTAGTGCAACCAAGTCCCATGTATCATTATGGACCAATGCGTCCATCTCCACATCCATTGCTTTTTCCCATACATGCTCTCCAATAGCCTCTGTATAGCATGTAGGTTCCACATGCTTCACCATAGATGTCATATATTCATAGTGCATAGCAAAATCTCTGTATGTCAATCTGTCAACAGGATATCTGACTCTCTGGGATCTCCGCAATGCCTGCGGGTCACTCTATACACCTGTAACTCTAGCATGTGGTGGCACATATCTGTCCTGTCTAGCACGAGAGCAGGTGTGCGTAAAACAGGTATGCCAAGCTCCTCATCCAAACTCTCAGAACTAGATGACTCATATCCTGTGATTTCAATTCCTTCGACTTTCTTTTTGCCTTTATCCATAGCACTACTCCCAGTGCTTACACTCTCATGCCTCAAACGTCCTGACCATGGACGTACACTGCTACTCTCAGCTTCTGCTGCTAGCCCAGACATAGTAGTAGAAGAACTTGCTTGTGGTGGCAAGTTCACATGCACATCAGCCTCAAGTGACTCAATAACTCCCTCATCTTTTGCTTTATACCAACTAGCAAGCTCATCAAACACCACATCACATGAGATGACCACTTGTCTAGTTTGTGGATTATAACACTTGTAGGCTTTTCGATCCTGTGCATATCCCACAAATACACATTTCTCTGCCTTAGGATCCAACTTCCTTCTTCTTTCATCAGGCACATGTACATAAGCTATGCATCCAAAAACTTTAAGATGTCCAATGTCTGGCCTGTAACCTGTGAGCCGCATCTCTGGCGTGCTTCCATGAATGGCTGCTGTAGGTGTTTTGTTCAATATATATACTGCAGTAGCACATGCTTCTGCCCAATAGTAATCTGGCATGCTCTTTTCATTAAGCATCGCCCTTGCCACTTCACATATGACTCTATTATTTCTCTCAGCTACACCATTCTGCTGAGGTGTATACCTGCAAGTCAATTGTCTTCTTATTCCATGCTTCCTCAAGAAATGCTCAAAAGCTTTTGAGGTGTATTCACCACCTCCATCTGTCCTCAGACATTTAATCCAACAGCCATACTGCTTTTCTGCAAAATCTTTGAAATCCATGAATTTTTCCAACACTTCACTCTTCTCTTTGAGAAAGTATAACCATGTCATCCTGCTGAAATCATCTATGAATGTAACATAGTATAAACTGCCTTTGATAGATGGGTTTTGTGCAGGACCCCATACATCACTGTGTACTATCTCAAGTGGCCTGTTACTCATATTTCCTTCTCTAGGAAACCTCAACCTTGCCTGCTTCCCAAACTGACAGGCTTCACAAACATGCATATGTCCATCATATTTGAACCTAGGCAATCCATTGACAATGCCTCTTGTTTGCATGTTCTTTAATCTCTGTATATTGACATGGCCAATCCTCTTGTGCCACATATCAATGTCCTGTACCACATTCCTGCTCTTTGAGAACATGGCTGATTTTAGCTCAGGGATTCCAGCATCCAGCTTAAACAGTCTTCCTTCTTTCTTGCCTTTAGCAATCACTCTACATCCATGTTTGAAGTCTTCAACGAAGCATCCATGCTCATTGAAGCGAACCTGTAATCCCTGTTCTACCATTTGACCAACTGAGGCCAAGCTTTTAGTGATCGAAGGCATATACAGCACATCTGACATAGACTTTGTCTGACCATTATGCATGACCAATGGTACACTTCCAACATGTGTAATGACATGCTGGGTATCATCACCTGTTTCCACATAGCCCTTTACATCCATAGGCTTCATGTGCTCAAACCATTCACCATGACATGTTATATGGTTTGATGCTCCTGAGTCCATATACCATGTGTCATCATTCTCAGCATTTGTTGTCATAGAACCCACAACATGCTTCATGGCAAACAAATGATTTGCAGTTCCATCATTGCTACTTGATGCATAGTTGCCACCATGTTGTGCATAGTTTCCACCATAATGACCACCACGTTGTGCTCTTCCCCCTCTCAAATCATTCTGTTTGCGGAAACAATCTCTCGCCATATGACCATATTTGCCACAATAATGGCATTCCACATCTTGCATAGAATTTTGTTGGCCTTGCCAATGTCCTCTACCACGGGGGGTACCTCTGCCTCGCTGAGGTGCATATCCACGTCCACCTCGAGCACCATATGAAGGCTGAAAATTCTGTTGTGGAGGCCTATCCTGCCATCCACGACCATTACCACCACGTCCACGTGATGCGAATCTCCCCCTGCCTCTAAAGCCTCTCTGCGAGTAGAAAGCCTGATTTCTGCCATCATCATGGCTAGTAGATGCATCCAGAAATGAATCACTGAGCTTGATTTCCTCAACCAATAAGAGTGAAACCAACTCATCGAAGTCAGGTAGACCTGTACTCCTCACTGAGATAGATGTATCAAAAGATTTGTATTCCTTGCCAAGACCACGCAAGGTAATATCCACCAAATCATCATCAGGCATGGGGGCATTTATTGTGGCCAATGCATCTGCAAACTTCTTGATTTCTTGCACATAATCATGTATGCTCCTTTTATTCCTTTTCACATTGTGTATCTGCTGTCGCAATTGAGACTTGCGAGCACTCGTATCTGTATCAAACATCTTGACCAAAGTATCCCATGCATCTTTGGGATTCTCAGCATCCTGAATGTGTATGAGCATAGCATCAGAAATGCATATAGACAAATAATGCAGCACTTTGAATGCTCTCTCTGACCATTGCTTATGAGCAATAAGCTGCTGCTGTGTAGGTTGCCGAGGTAGCTCAGGCTCTGGCTCAGCACTTGTAATGAGATTCCAAAATCCTTTCCCTTTCAAGAAACTCTTTATCCTGTACTTCCATGCCTGGAAGTTTTTCCTATCCAGCTTTTCACCAACAATCTGAACTGGATTGTCCGACATGTTGCTCAATGCGTACACCTTCCGCACACTTCAAATCTGTAAATGAGCCTTCCTCAGCTCAACCACACTCCAATTAATGTTCCAGATACTCCAAGGTAGCCAACAAACTCCAAATTTGATGTAGGAAATCAACCTGTAATCATCCAAGATGAACTGACTCACTCAGTGCGGGATACCCTGAATTGACACGCCTTCCAAGGCTCCAAATCGCAATGTAATGGTGCAATCAAGTATGGGCAACTTGCATTGACACCTAATGAACCTCAATGTTGAGTATCAACACCATCTGACATGTGTACATATCGATTTTTGAAAACCCCTTTCTCTGTTTTTGGAAAAACCAGAAAAACCAGAAAAACCAGTAATGATTTGGCTCTAATTTCTTCAATATTTCACCAAATTGAGCAACCAGGCATTCATTGGCTTAGCAATAGTGTCCATCAACTCCATGTAAGAGGAATTTGTCCAATTGTAAAACACCAAAGATTAATTGCTCGATTAAAATGCTCTGTTTCTCTGCAACCAGTGGACAGCCTGTTTTAATCAGCTCATTCCCAGCTCAATTAAGCATCATTGACCAAACAAATCACATAGCCCTCTTCTCCAAGATGTAAAGCATCCAATTTCTAAGGAAGTTGTGGAATATATCAAGCAACCAATGAGAAATCAAACTCCTCGTAGGCAAAAAACCAGAAAACTGCTCTGTTTTCACTAGTTGAGCTGCGCCGCCTGTAATTAGAGGATTTGGGAGTGTTTATAAAGTTGTTTGATGATGGTTATAGGTGCCCAACACACCTAGGTACATGTGCAATCCACCAATGGTTCAATTTTTGCCAAAATCTCACTCCAAATGCATCAATTTTGGGCTTCCTCTTCTCTGTTTTGTAAGAGCTCAAAAAACCAGAATTTTCACACATTCAAATGCTTCCAAAATGCTCCAAAATCACAATAGGGCTTGCATAAGAGTTGCCATTACATCTCTCATTGTCAGATACATGTTTGCTTTGCCAGATTTACATGTATTTCCACCATACATCAATGTTCCCAAGCTTTAATGGAAAGCTTCAAAAACCAGAATTTTGCTTTGCTTTGATTTGCTCTAAAATGCTTTGTTTTTGCCTGTATCACCTGCAATCCGCTCAAGGATGTTTAGAGGACCTTACCCGGTAGGCCAAGCTTTCAGATCTGATAGTATTTGGTGTGCTCCAAGCTTCACAGCTCCAATGGCAAGCTTCACAGCTTCTTTTCACAGCTTCTTCTTTTCCCTCTTCACTCACTCACTCATAAACCCTAATAAACAGCACAAGGCTCTGATACCAAGTTGAAAGAACGGTAGAGGAGGAGGAGACACACACACAGGAGCAAACCCTAATGTATATTGCAAACCCTAACCATAGAGGGAAGCCATGTCCACTCTCACACAAAGCATAATGCACTAATCCATAATCCACACTACACACAATGAGTTGTGTCCACACTCTACTAACCCTAGCTAATGTCCACACACTATGACCAGCTGGACACGTGGTCATTTATGTCTAACACATGTTCCTACCTAATCTGCCAGCACATAGCATAGCTGGCTCACATTGACATCGAGCTTGAATCTCAACAGAAGCTATCTGTGGGTGTGCTGTGCTGCTGATGAGTACCCTGTGCTGGGGATGAACCTATGCTGCTGGTCAGGATGCTGATGGTGCAGAGTAGGGATGTAGGGAGGCAAGAGAGCTGAGAGGGGAGGGCCAAGACAGGAGAGATTAAATAGGAGGGAAAAGATTAGTGCAAAATACAAACAAGGCAGCTACTAAATACCACACGTGTGGAATGGAGTCGTTTTTTCACACGTGTGGACGGGACCCAGATCTCTTGGAGTTTGAAACTTGGCACATGTGAATGGGACACTTTTTACCTTGGAACTTGTGCCAATCATGATTTCATAATCAGTTCCATAACCACTCTTCCCTCCCCTGCCTCCTAATCTTTCATCCCTGCTAGCACCCTCCCATCACCCTTTTCCTTCCCTCTCTGATCCCTTCCTACCCAACACACTCCATCTAGACTGCAACCTGCCTGAAGACTACTACCACTGCCAGATCTCCAGGTTACCTAGGCTGCAGCTCAAGTTTGGAAGAGAGGAGAAGATTCACCAGTGCAACTCCAACAGCATGGAAAAGGAAAAGAAAGGTCAGAGTTCTAGATTCTTTTCAATGTTTTTTGATATATACTTCTTCCATCCATAGACTTCTTGATGTCCAGATATCTGGGCAATTCCCATCCACCACATCCCATATCCCAAATTTCCACTAAGCTCCAGCATTTCTTGTCACATGTCCTAGTCCTGCTGTCCAAGAATCTTATTGTCCAAGAATCTGGTAGATCACCCTAGGATTTGATTGGAGATGGATATCAATAGAACCTAGAAGTTTGCAACAAAATGCGAGGAGAGTGCTTAACATTTTCCAAATGGCCCTATATCGCGTTTTCCTGCAAATTCCTATATTCCTTTTGATTTTCATTTCTTCCTCATTTTGTTTTGCTTTCTTTGGCCCTGGGGAATTCTTCCTAGTATTATCTACTGTCCAGGAATCTGTGAGATGATCCTAGCATTTGATTGGAGATGGATATCAATAGAAATGGAAAATTTGCAACAAAATGCGAGGAGAGTACTTGACATTTTCCAAATGGCCCTACATCGCGTTTTCTTGCAAATGGCCCTACATCGCGTTTTCTTGCAAATTCCTGTGTCCCTTTTGGTTTTCACTTCTTCCTCATTGTTTTGCTTTCTTTAGCCCTGGGGATTTCTTCCTTGATGATGAGAAAAGTTTCTGCTTTGGAACAGTTGATTCTCAGGCCCCTCCTTTCAAGAGGAAGCTGGACTTTTCTGCTGCTATACTTAGACCATAGCAATCACCAGGTGAGTCATGTGTGCTCATGAAGGGAGTTGTTTAGTGATATCCTATACATTCCCTGATTGCATATGTCAACATATAGAATTCATGATATATAAATTTTGGTTCAGGCAAAAGAAAGAGACTGGAGCAGAAAGCTGAGTCTTCCCTCTCAAAACAAAAGGAACCAGAAGAGGATAAATCTCCAGATTTTCTCCTATTTGACTTTCTTCACAAATGCAAGGCTCAAAGGAACTTCCACATATACCACAATATTTTCAACAGGGAGTTCACTATGAACTCTGTACTTGTAACATACCCATCTTCACTAATAAAGAAATGTCCATGTAATTATGAGTTTTTATGGTATAAAAATCAATGATTTTATTATTTGAGTCATTTCTACTTAGAATCTTCAAATTTTGAGCTCAAATTTGGAATCTGCGTGCGATTTTATCCTAATATAGGATTTTATAGCATCCAAAACGGACACCGGATCAAGCCTATACGCAAAATTCAGTCATTTTAGTTAAAAAACGGCGACCTTTAAACCTTAATAAATGCACGACCGGGCGTCCGATTGACAAACGGTCTGAACCCCAACGACCAAGAGAACCTCCCGGACAAAAAAAAATTTTGCCCCCCGGGGCATTTCGGCACGCAAATCGAGGCGAGCACCCCAAATTTGGGTATCCTGTCCCAAATTTGGATATCCCGCCCCAAATTTGGGTATCCCGCCCTTACTAGGGTGCCCGTACGATGGCCGCCCAAGAACCAAAGGACGACCGCCCACTGTATGGTCCACACGTACCCCTACGTGGACACCCATGCTGCCCCAGACCAGATAAGGTACATGCGTACCACTCCTTTCCCAGACAACCGACATCGTACCTTTCCCCTGGACCCATGCAGGCCACTGATCCATAGCCTTTGAAGGTACACCGTCCTTTCGTCCTTGCTTTGTGCAGCGCCCGTACCCATACCCCTCAGCTATATAAACTCCCGGGGTGCTCCACAGGCGGCATGCATTTTTGTGTAGCGTATGCCCTGTTGTGCCGCCGTCCGTACCGTCGTCCGTCCCCTGTGTAGCGTACTTGCTGCAGTACAGCTGCCCTTGCAGCCACCCCTCTCACATCCCCTCATTTGCCTCTTTTCAGATAAGCCAATTTTCCTCCATCCCCCTCTTGTTAGGAGCCAGTGTCCTTAACTCTTCTCCCCCCCCCGTGTGAAGAGACTTATAGTAGCCCCTCACAGCTTACAAGTGCCCCTCACAGCCCTCTCCACGTTTTTAGCCTTAAGGACATCTCACAATCCCCCCCCTTTGCGTAGACTTTAATAAGGGTTTTTTGCCTTAAGAAAGGGTTCGTGCGTCATACTCTTTCGCTCATACGGTGAGCAAACGAACTCAGAATTCAGATTCGACTAAAGCGTTTCAATCATCGCAGCAGCGAGCTCTACAAGGCGACGCCTAAGATGGCCTCTTCTCGGAGACGTCAAAATATTACCTCAAGAGGAGCGCGCAATAATGAGATTAGGGAAGATGCTCCCAATGCGGCTCCAGCCCTCCCTTTTCAAGCTCCTCAAGGAAATGGTGGCCAGGTTAGCTTGGTTAATTTTTTTAAAAGAAGAGATTTTCCTTAAATTAGTGTTAATGAATGGTATCTTTTCCTTTTAAAATGACGGACGACATAAAAATTGTAACGAATTATGTGATGCTGTATTCGATAAATTGAGTTGAAATTGTTATCTTCACGAATTGTGAATGTTATATTTAATAAATTGCATTGAAGTTGTTATCTTTAGAATTCAAGATTTTTTTTGGCTTCAACGCTAACTCCGTTCCGTGCTTGTGTAGCCGGGCGGCGTCGTTAGCAAAGCCCGGGAATGGCCCAAGGTATCCCTCATACCATTGGGAGAATAAGGATCGCCGATTGAGACGAGAGATTATGAGGCTGCCTACTTCTGAGGGCCCAGGCTAGTGCAGTAAATAAGCCCACCCTAGTGTGCAGACATCCCTCTGAGGGGTGGGAGGATCGAGCGATGGAGCCTGAGAGGGCGATAGGCCGGCTTGAGTCCTCCCCAGCGGCCAACGATGAGGTGTATGGTCCCGTAGGGTTTTGTCCAGCATGTAGAGGCTGGAAGGCCGAATTCTAGATCATCGGCAGTATAAGAATAAGAGAGCCGCTTTGGCTTGTATGGAATTGGTTCATGTATAAACTTTTTATATAAATATATCTTGTCTTTGGTATGATTGCATTGTGTAAAAAGGCTGTTTTAACGAACCTTGTGAAAAAGGGCCTTAATCAAGGAATATGTTTATTTATGTCAAACAGTGTGGTAGGATTAATTAGAAAACAAATTGATGCGTGAGTAGGGTGGAAAGTGGGAGGATAATGCCCCGACGGTACTATCCTATGGACGGGTGGACCCGATTAGTCGGGTAGCTTTCCAACAGATTAAGAGAAAGCCCTACGCTAGTTTAGATAAATAGGTTCTTGGGCAACTCTATTCTAGAAGACTAGTCCAGCGGCTGTGCCTTGCATAAGATGAGGAAAAAAGCATTGCCTCTAGAAATCAAGTCTAGTAGTTGCCCAATTTATGATCAATTGCCCTATGGGTGATTTGATATTTAGAAGATTACGCTCCCCCTGCGGGATAGAAATAGGTCTTACCTATGAATCGTATCCTTGAATCTCTACATGGTCAAGGTGTCGATGAATAGGAAATTTTCTCCAAGTTAAGACTTAGCAGACTATCTTAAGTGTTTCCCTCATTTTAGAAGGGAGGAATCTTACAATTGGTATCAGAGCCGATCTTAGCTCCTAGGAATTGTCATTTAAGGATTGTTTTGCAATGAATGTTCTACCTAACATAATGCTAATTAGTAAAAACATCCTACTAAAACAAATAAGTTGAATTGATGTTTGAATGATTGTAGGAAGAGGAAGATGCCTACTCCAAGTTTCTAGTTTTCCAATGCATCTTTGAGACTGCTAAGTCACTCCTCGAATTTCGAGTTCTGCGACACCATGGTGCAGATACTGGAGAAGATGTCCCTCCCTCATTTCTCTCGTATTCAAAGAGGATGGGGTAGAGATTTCTGGAGTCGTGGGTCGAGATACTTCTTCATCCGAGCAGATCAAATTGGGAACCTCACCACCGACCTTAAGCGGATTCGTTGGATTGAAAAGTTGAAGATGATCCATTTATTTTGGTTCGTTGGTACCCCCAGGGCTGACACCTCTGTGACTATAGATGGGGTTCGCATACCTCAAGATCGCTGGGTATATGACAAAGTGATGCAGGTCTTACCTGCTGATAGAGTAGCGGTGTTGGGATCTACCCCAATCCAGAGTCTACCACCCTTACCATCAATTTTTACCGTCTTAGAAACTACAGCGGAACCCCCATATTTCACCTATGTCGACCGCTCTACCCTTATGTCATAGTCAAGCCTAGGAATTTCCCTTCATAGCAAATAAGACTAATTATATTAGTCTCAGATCTTTGTAATAAAACTTGTCCTTGTAAATATTTGGAAATAAAATAATTTCAATATTTTACTCTCCAAAAATAAGCGTTGTGCAAATACGAATCTTGTAATCTTAAAATTATTTTTTACAATGATGGCCAGGATGACCACCCTCCACTTCCCAATGCGCTTTACACCGATACCCAGGAGAAGAAGCTCCTGCTCAAGAAAATGCAACCTCGCTCCTTTAAAGGAGAAGGTTCAAAGGTTGAGAAGGATGCTGCAGTCTGGATTGAGGCGATGGACGATTATTTCTCTGCAGCCGGTACTGGAGTAGCAAATCAATCTATGCTCGCACGGTTTTGCCTCATCGGAGATGCTAAACTCTGGTGGAAATAGTGGTGCCGTGACAAGGAAGTCACCGAGCATTCTCAAACGTGGGAAGACATCAAGCAGGCAGTGAAGGAAAGATATCTTCCCCCATCCCATGAATCCATAAAGATGAATGAGTTTTTTAGTCTTAGGCAGTGCAGCTTAACTCTTGAGGACTACTATTCCAAATTTATCACCCTTCAGAAGTATGCCCCAGCTATGACTACTTTCCAGCAAGTGGCTCGTTTTTGCCAAGGGCTAAATGAACCCTTAGATTCCTACCTTAAAGCAATGAGGCCAAGCACATTACAGGATGCTCTCATACGAGCAAAGCCCCTTGTGAAAGAAATGAAGGCTAACAAACCGAAGAATCAAAAGAGATCTTACCCTGAGGCAAATCTTAAAGATCAACCCTACAAGAAACCTCAACAGAACTTTCCCTACTACAACAGAGGGCGACAAGGCAACTCTTCTATCCCCCGCTCGTATGCTGCTTCTTCCAGAGAAGGCCCTCTGTGTTTTGAGTGCAATGAGCCGGGACACTTTAGAGCCAATTGTCCCAAGATGGCAACATCATTTCCCCAAGGTAGCAGAGGAAATCAAGGCCGTGGAACCACTATCCACCAAGGTGCAAGAGGTAGTGGCCGTGGTGGCAGAGGCCGTGGAGGAGCAGTTGCTAGGACTGCCTGTGTTATAAGTGAAGAACCGACCTTGGAAACGGTTGAAGAAGAGCGCGCCACCGTCCATGCGACAGTAGAACACCAAGGTCCGAATAAACAATTTGGTGTAATCCAAACCCCCGCCACTCATCACGGTAAGCCATTTCAGCTTTTGATCGATTGTGGCAGTACCCATTCATTCCTTTCTCCTAGATGCTTGCAAAAATTAAACTTGAGTCAAAAAACAGCTAGAAGAATGATTGTAGAGTTAGCCAGTGGGAAAGAAGTAGTATCTCGCCACTCTATAGGGAACCTTGATTTTGAGCTGGGTAATGAGCAAACTCATGTCCACTTTAGAGTCTTGCCACTAGGAATTTATGATGGAATCCTTGGCATGGATTGGTTAATTTTGCAAACAAAGCTAGCATTCATTGTAACCAGGGGAGTATCACTTTTGAAAATGAGCATGGCCAAGTAATATCTGTTCAGGGTATCACAGGAAAACCTAAATCTAGGGTAGTCAAGGCAAAACATCTTCTCAAGGGAACACGTAAGGGTCAGCAAGTTTTCTTAGTCAAACTCAACAAAGTCATTGAAACTAGTATGGAGACAGAACCCTCTTGGCTCCAAGAATTCTCTGACATCTTCCCTAACGAGCTTACAGGGTTACCGCCTCCTCGAGAAGTCGATCATGAAATCGAGGTGATCCCTGGAGCTCAACCCGTCTCAAAAACTCCCTATAAAATGTCCCTTCCTGAAGCCATTGAACTTAAGGAGCAACTTTTCCAACTCATTGAACAAGGATTTGTATGCTCCAGTAGCTCTCCTTGGGGAGCACCTGTTCTTTTCCAAAAAAAGAAGGATGGGACTCTCTGCCTCTGCATAGATTATCGAGGACTAAATCAAGTCACTATCAAGAATAAGTATCCTATCCCTCGCATCGACGAACTTCTTGATAGGCTTCATGGGGCCAAAGTCTTCTCAAAAATAGATTTGAGGTCTGGTTACTATCAGATCAAAGTCAAGGAAGCAGATATACCCAAAACAGCCTTCAATACCTGTTATGGCCACTATGAGTTTACTGTAATGTCATTCGGGTTAACCAATGCTCCTGCAACCTTCAACCGCCTAATGCAAGATATATTCTGTCCTTACTTGGATGAATTTGTGCTTGTTTTCTTTGATGACATCTTAATCTACTCCAAATCAATGGAAGAGCATGTGCGTAGAGTTCTGCAATTGCTGCGCAGACACAAACTCTATGCCAAGAAAAGCAAATGTACCTTCTTTACTCATCAAATTGAGTATCTTGGATTCATCGTCTCCAAAGATGGCATCTCAGTAGACCCCGCCAAGGTCAAGGATATTCTAGAATGGCCACCCCCTAAATCAGTTCGTGAAGTTCGTGGGTTTTTGGAAATCACGGGTTGGTATAGGATTTTTATCAAAGATTATGCCTTGGTAGCTGCACCTCTGACGGATCTTCTTAAGAAGGATTGCAAAATAGTGTGGCTGCTAATCCATCAAAACAGTTTTGATCAGCTCAAGGTCATTATCACTTCTGCCCCAGTCCTGAAACTTCTTGATTTTGCCAAGGAATTTGAAGTGGTTTACTGATGCTAGTAGTCTAGCACTTGGTGGTGTCTTAGGCCAAGAAGGAATACCAGTCGCTTATACTTCCCACAAGCTGAAGCAATATGAAGCAAATTATGCCACCCATGATTTGGAGCTCTTAGCAATTGTTCATTGCCTCAAATTATGGAGACATTATCTCTTACGGGGCAAATTCCAGCTTGTAACTGACCACAAAAGTCTAAAAAGGATCTTCACCCAGCCTAACCTCAACATGCGACAAAGGAGATGGATTGAAATTCTACAAGAATATGACTTTGACATCAAATTCCACCCTGGGAAAGATAATGTGGTAGCAGATGCACTTAGCCGCAAATCTTTCTTGAGTGCAATTTCAATGCCAAATAATCCCATACTGGTCAAGGTGGAAGAAGTCTCATCTCATGACCTAGATTATCAGAGGATGATGAAGTTAGTAGAAGAAAGAGGAAATTCAGAGAAAGAGAAGAATCTAATCAAGGGATACTCCACTCGCCTCTACTTCAATCACAGGCTATGTATCCCTAAGGATCCTGCTTTAAAGAAACTAATCCTCCATGAAGCTCATGATAGTCCTGCTCTGCTCTGCAGACACCCAGGCTATGCAGAAGGAGCTTTCATTGGGCAGGCTTGAAAAATGATGTGCTTCGGTACTTGAAGCAATGTCTCTCATGCCAAAGGATCAAAGCTGAAAAGGTCAAGATGCCTGGAAAACTTCAACCCTTAGATATTCCCCAAATGAAGTGGGAGTGCATTAGTATGGATTTTGTCACAAGTCTCTCCACTGTTCAAGGAGGATATGACTCCATTCTAGTAGTAGTGGACTTACTTACCAAAGTAGCTCACCTTATACCAGCAAAGAAGACCTTCAAAGCTTCTGATGTTGCTCAAATATTCATCAAGGATGTCCTCAAACTTCATGGTCTCCCAAAAAGGATAGTAAGTGATTGGGATTCTAACTTCACTTCAAAATTTTGGCAGTCTTTATTTCAAGCCCTGGGAACTCAACTTTGCTTTAGCACAGCTTATCATCCAGAGACCGTGGCCAAACTGAGAGAGTCAACCAAGTAATTGAAGACATTCTCAGAGCATACTGTGGATGGGAACCAAGAAGGTGGATTCAATACCTTCCTCTGGTAGAATTTGCCTACAATACATCTTATCATAGGAATTTGCCTACAATACATCTTATCATCAAAGCATAGGAATGTCACCATTCAAAGCACTCTATGGGCAAGAATGCTTGTCTCCTCTAAATTTCTTTGATCCGACCATAAGAGTTGAGGCATCCAGGAAAATGCTCGAAGAGATGGGGGAACAAACCAAGGCAATCCAAAAGGATATTAAAGCTGCCCAAGATCGACAAAAGCATTATGCTGACAACAAGAGGTCTGAAAGGATCTTCAAGGAAGGAGACAGAGTTCTTCTACGAGTGCGACCCAAACGAAGTTCTCTATCACTTGGGAAATATAAGAAGCTCAGCCCTAGGTATTGTGGTCCCTATACAGTTATCAAGTGTCTAGGTAAAAGTGCCTATAAACTCCAACTCCCAGCCCATATCAAAGTCCATAATGTATTTCATGTAAGTTTGTTAAAACCATATGTCCCCAGTCTCGATCATATTCTTGATGATGAACAAGTTGTAATCCCTACTCAAGGAGTCCTTGAATTACAGCCCAGTAGCATCATAGATTCTAGGGAGAGGCAACTCCGAAATAGAACTCTTGTAGAACATCTAGTACAGTGGAAAGATTACCCTGAAGAGGATGCAACTTGGGAAGATGAAGCTACACTCTTAAAGGATTATCCCCAATTCATGACGAGATGAGGACATCTCTATTTCTTTAAGGGGGGAAGGATGTAACATACCCATCTTCACTAATAAAGAAATGTCCATGTAATTATGAGTTTTTATGGTATAAAAATCAATGATTTTATTATTTGAGTCATTTCTACTTAGAATCTTCAAATTCTGAGCTCAAATTTGGAATCTGCACACGATTTTATCCTAATATAGGATTTTACAGCATCCAAAACGGACACCGGATCAAGCCTATACACAAATTTCAGTCATTTTAGTTAAAAAACGGCGACCTTTAAACCTTAAGAAATGCACGACCGGGCGTCCGATTGACAAACGGTCTAAACCCCAATGACCAAGAGAACCTCTTGGACAAAAAAAAATTTCGCCCCCCGGGGCGGTCCGGCACGCAAATCGAGGCGGAGCCCCAAATTTGGGTACCCCACCCCAAAATTTGGACCGTACACACTTACTAGGGTGCTCGTACGATGGCCGCCCAAGAACTAAAGGACGACCGCCCACTGTATGGTCCACACGTACCCCTACGTGGACACCCATGCTGCCCTAGACCAGATAAGGTACATGCGTACCACTCCTTTCCCAGACAACCGACACCGTACCTTTCCCCTAGACCCATGCATGCCACTGATCCATAGCCTTTGAAGGTACACCGTCCTTTCGTCCTTGCTTTGTGCAGCGCCCGTACCCATACCCCTCAGCTATATAAACCCCCGGCGGGTGCTCCACAGGCGGCACGCATTTCTGTGTAGCGTATGCCCTGTTGTGCTACCGTCCGTACCGCCGTCTGTCCCTATGTAGTGTACTTGGTGCAGTACAACCGCCCTTGCAGCCACCCCTCTCACACCCCCTCATTTGCCTCTTTTCAGATAAGCCAATTTTCCTCCATCCCCCTCTTGCTAGGAGCCAGTGTCCTTAACTCTTCTCCCCCCTGTGTGAAGAGACTTACAGCAGCCCCTCACAGCCCTCTCCACGTTTTTAGCCTTAAGGACATCTCACAATTCCCCCCCATTTGCGTAGACTTTAATAAAGGTTTTTTTGCCTTAAGAAAGGGTTCGTGCGTCATACTCTTTTGCTCATACGGTGAGCAAACGAACTCAGAATTCAGATCCATCTAAAGCGTTTCGATCGCAGCAGCGAGCTCTACAAGGCGACGCCTAAGATGGCCTCTTCTCAGAAACGTCAAAATATTGCCTCAAGAGGAGCGCGCAATAACGAGATTAGGGAAGATGCTCGCAATGCGGCTCCAGCCCTCCCTTTTCAAGCTCCTCAAGGAAATGGTGGCCAGGTTAGCTTGGTTAATTTTTTTAAAAGAAGAGATTTTTCTTAAATTAGTGTTAATGAATGGTATCTTTTCCTTTTAAAATGACGACATAAAAATTGCATGAAGTTACGAATTATGTGATGCTGTATTGATAAATTGAGTTGAAATTGTTATCTTCACGAATTGTGAATGCTATATTTAATAAATTGCATTGAAGTTGTTATCTTTAGAATTCAAGATTTTTTTTTTTGGCTTCAACGCTAACTCCGTTCCGTGCTTGTGTAGCCGGGCGGCGTCGTTAGCAAAGCCCGGGAATGGCCCAAGGTATCCCTCATACCATTGGGAGAATAAGGATCGCCGATTGAGGCGAGAGATTATGAGGTTGCCTACTTCTGAGGGCCCAGGCTAGTGCAGTAAATAAGCCCACCCTAGTGTGCAGACATCCCTCTGAGGGGTGGGAGGATCGAGCGATGGAGCCTGAGAGGGCGACAGGCCGGCTTGAGTCCTCCCCAGCGGCCGACGATGAGGTGTATGGTCCCGTAGGGTTTTGTCCAGCATGTAGAGGCTGGAAGGCCGAATTCTAGATCATCGGCAGTATAAGAATAAGAGAGCCGCTTTGGCTTGTATGGAATTGGTTCATGTATAAACTTTTTATATAAATATATCTTGTCTTTGGTATGATTGCATTGTGTAAAAAGGCTGTTTTAACGAACCTTGTGAAAAAGGGCCTTAATCAAGGAATATGTTTATTTATGTCAAACAGTGTGGTAGGATTAATTAGAAAACAAATTGATGCATGAGTAGGGTGGAAAGTGGGAGGATAATGCCCCGACGGTACTATCCTATGGACGGGTGGACCCGATTAGTCGGGTAGCTTTCCAACAGATTAAGAGAAAGCCCTACGCTAGTTTAGATAAATAGGTTCTTGGGCAACTCTATTCTAGAAGACTAGTCCAGCGGCTGTGCCTTGCATAAGATGAGGAAAAAAGCATTGCCTCTAGAAATCAAGTCTAGTAGTTGCCCAATTTATGATCAATTGCCCTATGGGTGATTTGATGTTTAGAAGATTACGCTCCCCCTGCGGGATAGAACTAGGTCTTACCTATGAATCGTATCCTTGAATCTCTACATGGTCAAGGTGTCGATGAATTATGCCATTTCCCTTATTGCCTGACAAGGAGGTTGGCATAGAGGATGACCATTCACTACTGGCTTTGGAAACAACTTTTGATCCTGCACAGGCCCTTACTATTTGTTTCAAAGAGGTTGAAAAGTTCCAAGAGCCAAACGAAGCTGCCTTCCAGCTCACACAGGAAGCTATGAAACTCTCAGCACTATACAAGGGAAAGCTTAAAGAAGAGGCTGGACTGGAGGGGAGAGGAATAAATCTTTAGAAAGATGAACTTCTTGTTGTTGCTGATGAAAATGAGAAGGTATGATCTTGTTACTTCAAATCAAATACTTTATCTTGTGTTTAAATGTTCTGTAGTTGTGTATTGTCTCACTCCAATCTTTTGATATGTGGCAGCTACAAATTGAGGATGACACATTCCTCCAGAGAACAAGTGGAAGCAGGCTGGCTGGGTTTGGCAAAATGTCAAGCCTAGCTCATTATATTCATGATCTAGGCAGTGCTAAGATCTTGATTTACCATAGGCAGTTGAGCAACAATGGAGAAGCCATTGTTTACTTCTTTAAATGTTTGTCTAGGGTTTTAGGTGGACATGATCTTTCATGGCAAAAGGAAAAGATCATTTTGATAGAGAGGTTGTCTGCCATAAATATATTTGGGGATTATGTGAATAAGCAGGCCTCTAGGGCCCCTTACTTTTTGTCTTACATTTCTTATGCATTAGCATGTGGTGTTAAGGAGCCCAAATGTCTGGAGGGCTATGGAAAACACAAGCTCATAAGGTTTCGAGAGCCACCCATGATTGCATCAGGCAACACAATCCAAGAAGAAGAACACGTGGAGATAGCTGAAGACAAGGATACCCCTCCTAGACAAGCAACAGAGGCAAGCATTGATAAACAGACAATCGACATCAAGCCAACAAGGAAGAAAAAGACTCCAATCAAGATCAAAAAGAGAGTTCCGATTGGCAGGCCCCGGGAGTAATAGGATTTAGTCATATAGCACAAACATTATGTTGAAGTTGAACTGATTTGTACAAAGTCTTTGATCCTCTACCTTTCCCTCGTAGAAGTCAAAGAAGTATGTCCAACGTCATGCCTTCATCTGCCATCTTAGTCTTCCTTTGCGGGCCCCTTGATATGTAAGACTATCCGTGTCACGGAGTTGAGCTCCTTCTTGTTTTGCAAGATCCCCACCCACCACTTCGAATTAATATTTGAGAAAACCACACTTCAAGATATCATTCTGAATTGATATTCCCTCCTCGGTGGTGGTGGATTGACATGCAACTTGTCATCAATTCCTTGTCTGTACGGACGATCAGTACCCTTTTGCATTTGCCCCATCGCCGTATGACACTTCAGTACTCTTCCCACACTCAGTAGCTTCTAAAAGCGTTTGACACTCAGTACCTTATTGGTAAGGATCAATAGTGTGTCTAGCATAATTAAGTAGTATTGATTGAATTTTTTGTGTGTAGCTCATGGATGTATTGATGCTTGTTAATATAGATCACATGTTTCACAAAAGAAATACTTTTGATGGAGTCTCAAAACATATAGGCATAACACCAAGAGTCACTTGTTCCACAAAATAAAAATCTATTGATTGAGTTTGAAAACATGTGGACATAACACCAATAAGTTACAAACTGTTATTCATGTTTACTTGTCCATTTATGGTTTCTAAATATCTTCGAATCCCTCCATTGTCTATGTCTCTCTGCTGCCATTGAATTGTCCAAAGTTTGTCTTCGTCTTTGCTTTTGGGCTAGAATAAAAGCAAGCTTGACTTTGAAGCTAGCAACTTTTCTTTTAGCATGCAGCCTCTGTAGTATGCCTCGGTAAAACCATTGGAAGACTTCCTTCAGACTATTTGCCTTTTGACTCCCTCCGTAGTGTTGTGTGTGCCTGAAAAATGCATTACGTGCCATGTAGTGAGACTTTTCCATGCCTTGGGTAGACCAAATTGCTGGGCATCCATACTTTTTGACAAAATAGGGAAGGTGGTTGTTGTAGATGATATGCTGTTTTCACAGAGACATAAGAATGCATCATAGTAAGTTATAAAAAAAAAGAGGATCACACTTAAGTAAAAGAAGAAGACATAACTTTACCATGTAGTGAGTTATATCGCAGGCTGTCCACGTGTCTTTCATTGACTTCCCAAAATGTTTAATTGCCTCTTCAAAGTTCTTGTAATCACTCTTTGTCCATGTTACATTGTCACAGAACATGAAGAGTTGATCAAGAGACCTCCACACCTCTGCCTTCACATTTCGTGCTTCCCCATCTGCCTCATGATCTTTCACGGCATTATGGACTTGCTTCCACAATCCATAATTAATCCTTGAAACTGTTCTACCTTGCCTTACTTGCTTACTACTATGTTTGGGTCGAGACAAGAATCTTCTTGCCTTAACACCACCAATAGAGGGCTTGATTGGTACCTCCTTACCATTGGTAGACTTTTTAAAATCCTTTGTGATATGAACATCACCTCCATGCAGACCTATATCGGATAACACTTTTTCCAATGCTTGAAGAGCATCCTTTCTATTTTTTTCGGGACAGAGTTTCCAAGCAAATCCAATATACAAAAATACCAATTTCTCAATAATTCGACAAAGACCATGCAATGTGCATATGTGAACATTACATAGTGGAATGTCAAGAATGGCCTTGAAGTCAGGGTCAACTTTATCTCTATTAGGTGCTCTCTTCCACCATTTGGAATCTATTACTTAAGCTGATTCTTTGTAGTAAAGACAAGGAGACTTTGAGTTGCCTCCTTTACTAACGTTATCCATACACTTAAGTGTTTTAAGATCCCCCGCCATGTGCCACTCTACTTGAAAATCACCTTTTCCTGCAACATGGAGATTCTCTCCTTGCACTTGTCTTTTAATTATTCTTAGTATTTCTGTGTGGTGAAACACCCAATCTAGTGTTTCATGGTCTTCTGTCTTCACCTGCGATTATAGAAAACAAAAGTCTTACTATAAAAGATTTGAAAACAATGACTAAAATCAAGTACGAAACAAAAAATGATCATACCTGGAATGAGCCTAACCACCATATGTGTTTTTTTGACTGCATACTAAAATACTTTGAACTCGCTTTAGTCAATGATGTATCAAGTGCTCCATTCATCAATGTAATAGTAATCCTTTCCATTTTCTTTTCCTTTACAACCTCACACTCATCCAGTTTGATAACAAATTTCAAAATGCCTTTGCACTCCTCAAATGTTATTCCATAAAACTCGACCATTCTTCTTTGAAGTTGTTGTAGATCTACAAATATATTGTTCCAAGGGTCATACACAGTGGTTCCTTTACCACCATGAAATATTTCTTCAATATGGATATATTGCCCAATAAACTCATCTATACTTTCATTCAAATGACCTCTTATCCTCCACACGGTTGCTGGATTTGGTAGTAAAACTCGTTTAATCCTTTGATCTTTCAAAGTTGAGGATATCGCATTGAAAATCGAACTATATCCCTTCCTGCTAACTCCACTAACATCAAGAGCCTCTTGGATTGTAGTGCCATCAACTTGATTATTGGATATAAAGTCCTCTACAACATTGCGTTTGATTGTTTTGTATTTTTTTTCTTCAATCAAACCTTTTGCTACACCACAAGAAAGCAATCCTTTCATTTGTTTAATAGGAAGAAGGTTGGGATCCATATTTTCTTTTGTAGGCTCCAATAGTTTCCTATAGTAACAACACAATATGCCTATATCATTCAACACCTCCATTCTTGTTTTGCGTTAATGGACGAAATAGATATAGTCATTTGAGAGCCTTTTTGAATATACAAAATGAAAAATTTGTAATACAATGGACTTGGATTTTTGAAAAATGATGATCAAAAATATTATGATTTCTATTAAAGGATTGTTTTTAAAGTCAGTCTAATCTGTTATAAATGGCAAGTTCATATTGGGTGTATACGTGCTATGCCTACCTTGATTTTTGCATGAATCGTCGGCTAGGGGGCCTGGGAACTCTTGTCCTCGGTACCCGGGCAAAAACCCAACCAAATCTTTATAAAGGAATCCCACCAATTCAGTGGTCGGGTGGTTGGCTAACCCATGGGCCAGATGGGGGATCGGAGGATTCCTGAGAAATAACTAGATATGATTAGTTACGTTATCTAGTTTTAAATCCTGAGAAGACCTTGTTCTGTGGGA
Source organism: Cibotium barometz (assembly GCF_041138505.1). Lineage (NCBI taxonomy): Eukaryota > Viridiplantae > Streptophyta > Polypodiopsida > Cyatheales > Cibotiaceae > Cibotium > Cibotium barometz. The sequence continues at coordinate 35,209,375 of NC_141077.1, read as the reverse complement.
GGGGATCATCGGCTGTGCCTCGTAAATGAGGAAAAAAGCGGTGATTCCATGGACCAAGTGCAAGTCTCTTCTTGATCTGACCATGTGACTTCAAGTTTGGTCAGATCAATTTTTCTAGTTAAGACTTGACTCGTTAGAGTAATTTCCCCGTTAGAAGATTTTTCCCAATTAGTAGAATCGCTCGTGCCTTTCGGGCGAGGGCAGTCTTCCGGGCCTGGTCTCGGAGGGGCCGCCCGGGCTAGCCTCTCGTCCCGAACATCCGCAAGGAGCGAGGCCTCGAGTGTGTGGACCCCGCTCCACGCGGGAGGCCAATGCCACTTTCGTCGGCCGCGGCAGGAGCCCCGAAGCGGGCGAGGGATCTCAGAGCTGGTATCAGAGCTTTGTTGAAAGCTAATAATGATAAACAAATTCTTATCTAAAATTGATAATAAAAACTCAGAAAAAAGCATTTTCATAATGTATTTTCATTCTGTAATCTTCTTTAATGAAAAAAATTTAATCAAAGAAATTATTTTTATAGATGGAAGTTCCGTACTTATCTGGTATTCCCGACCTCACCTAGTCGCAAGACATGACTGCGTTCACCTTTGAACATCTTGTCTCTTCCATTGCAACTCGAACAAGCCGAGTCAGACTCGCACGCCATTTCGAGGATTTATATTTTCCCGACCCAGCGGAGAGACAACAGCATAAGTGGTTTGCAGGGCAATATGTCCATGCCTCTTACGATCGGCGTGCAACGCTGAGGCAAAACCTCTCATTGGCCATGATTCTGATAAAGTTGAAAAAAGTGGTACATGGTGTCATTCTAGATCATTCAACGCCTCGGAATTTCAGACTCTCATGCCAAATCTATAGACTCCTTAGTCGCTTTATTCCTAAAAGGAGAAAATAAAAGCTCCCTTGGCAGTAAGTGAATGTTTGTATCAAGGCATGGCGGCCTAGTACCACCGTCTTATGCGTCTCCCAAGGAGATTTTGATTTTTGGAGCCGAGCTACTCTATGTACATATTGAAACTTTTATATAAATAAAGAAATGTTTTCTAGAGAAAAATTCCCTGTTGTATAAGTGATTGTTTATGGACGAACTGATAAAGAAAAATTTGTTATCGGACATATGTCATAGATCTCCAATAAGATCATTTGTCTTGTTTAAGAAATTATTTTCTGAACCTCTTATGTCTTAGGATCTCGTGAACGATATAAAAAATAAAAATTTAATAATATATCATTTTTTACAAAATCATGAGATGAGGAAACCGTGGCCATCAGGCCAGACCCTCTCTCTAAAGATGATGAGCTTGACCCTGATGTTTACAAGGCTCTTCAGGACCCTTCAAAGGAGAAGGGGAGAACCTAGGTGAGGCTGTGGAGAAATGGGTGGAAGCCATGGAAGAATATTTTGATGTCACCGGCTATAATGAACGAAGCAAAATGGCTCTTGCTAGGCTGCTGAAGATAGTGGAAACAGCCACGGTGGGCATGGAGGAACCATTGTGACACCAACCGTCTGGACAGAAATACCCCATCGTGGAATGACCTTAAAACCTATTTAAGGAAGAGATTTTGTCCCCCTAGATTTTTGGAAACCAAAATGAACGAATTCTTAGAGCTGAAGCAGGGGAGCAAAACCATCAAAGAATATCATCAGGCCTTTGCTCTTCTACTCAAATATTCACCACCTCTAGATGAAGAGCAACTCATGGCCAGATTCATTCGGGGAATGAATGAACCCTTGGACACACTGGTCAAAAATGCCAAGCCAGTGTCCATGGCTGAAGCTGTCAGAATGGCGAAGGACTTTGCCAAAGCCTTCATCGTAAAAGTCCTACCAAAGCTAGCTCCCTCATCCTTCAAGAGATTTTAGACTCTGTTGCATGACGAATGAAGATCAATACAAGGATGCAACAAAAAAGACACTTAGGGCTCTTGAAAAGAGTTCAAAGTTGTAGATGAATGTGGGAGAGGGCTTGACAATAATCCCACATGGGAACTTTTGGGAGTTCTAGAATTTTTGTATAAAAGGTGGCCCATTTGAGAGCTAGACAGGACTCTTTGGTCATTTGGTTGAGAGGCTCATAGAGAGAGCTTGCTCCATAGCTCCTTCTCAAGTGCTCTCCCAAGGCTCTCCATCTCCATTCATGCTTCAATCTTGTACTCTCTATTCTTTACATTTTCAATGATATGAGGTTTTGGTCTACATACTTGCTAATCTAGATTTCTTAATGATGTTTTGATTTGTGAGTTGTAGAGTGCTTGTAATGAAGCTTGTGCTTGAAATAATGTGTAGTTGAGGCTTGTGTGATAGCTCTTTGCATATTAGGTTCCTTGCATAAGTTGCATTTGTGTGCTTAAGTGTAGCCTAATCTTGATGCTTTGATTATGTAAGATTGATTTCTTGAGTGATGAAGAAGGATTGAGTAGGACTAGAAGTCATTAGTGTGTGGTTAACTCTTCTTCTCCCATTCGGGATAGCCTCTATGCGCTAACCGGGTTGCATTCACGGATTGACAAGTGTGTGGGTTGGAGTGTAGCCTCCGCTATGCTATGATGTCCCAAACAATGGCGCCGCTGCCGGGGAACGCACACCTAAGTTAGTGAAGGGTGTTAACCATTACTTCTTACTAAGTGCTCCATTGATTGCAAAATCGTGGATTAGGGTATATTAGAGTAGAGTTTGCAAGGGCATTGAGTGTGTGATCTCAAGGGCGCCTTGTGTGTTTTCTGTTTTTTTATTAGAAGCAAAGAAAAAATTAAAACCCCATTGCGGTAGAGTAATCCCGCCATTAAGTAGGTTCAAGTGATTTCTGTTTTTGTATTTTTCGACGTAGGGGCTGTAGGAGGTGTGTCGTTGGAGGCGCAACAAAGAAAAATATATATATATATATATATATATATATATATATATCTATTTATACACATATATATACCTTGTAGCGGTTGGGCGGCCGGCTTATAGTGGGGAGGTAGCACTTGTGGAGGCGGCTTTAAATATATATATATATATATTAACTTATATATATTTATATATATACATTGGAGAGGCTGTGGGCGGCCAGTTGAAAATGCAGTGAAGTCTGCAGTCGTAGTGGGCGGCCGGTTGAAAGGAGACCAAGGCGGTTTCATTTAAGAAAAAAATTATAATAATAAATTTATGTAACTTTTTACGTCTGCATCGTGTGCTGCACTGGGGGGCGCCTGCCGCCGTGGGTGCAGCCTGCAAAGGGCGGCTGGAAGTGTGAAGCGCTGGTAGAAGCGCTGGCCGAAGGAGAAAGAGAAGGGCGGCCGGTTGAAAGGAGACCGATACGTCTGCATTGTGCGCCTGCAGAGGCGAAGGTGGCCGGCGGCGTTGGCATAGACGACAGCAAAGGAGTGAGACGGGCGTAGCCTGCAGCCGACAGCAGAAGCGAGCGTAGCCTGCAGCAGCCGACAGCAGAGGCGGGCGTAGAGCAGAGCAGAGCACAGGGCGGCGTTGGCATAGGCGAGAGCAGAGGACAGGGCGGCGTTGGCATAGGCAAGAGCAGAGGAGTAGGCGAAGTTGACAGCAAAGGAGTAGAAGACGGCAGCACTATGAGGTGTCTACAGTGGGAGGAGTTGGCTGTAGCAAGGAGGGCTGAGGGAGAGCGGCGGAAGCGAAGTGGAGCCTGCAGTGGAAAGCAAAGGCGAGCAAGCGGTGGTGAGCTGGTGCATCGAAGAGGGCGAGTGGGTGCGCCAGCGCGAAGTCCGGCGAGCGGCAAGCGGTGGATAAGGTAGGTGGAATTTTTTATTTTTTTTATTTTTTTTATTTTTTAATAAATTTTTATGTTTTTTTTGTAGTTTTAAATAAAGAAAACAAAATAATAATAATATTTTTTTTTTTAAAAAAGAAAAGAAAAAGAGATAAAAAAAGAAAAAAAGAAAGAAAAATAATTAAATTTCGAAAAAAGAAATTTAAAAAAAAGAATAGTAAAAAATTAAAAAAAAGAGGAAAAACAATTAAATTAAAAAAAGAAAAAGAAAAAAAACAATTTTTATTTTTTGAATCCATTGTTCCTTATTTAAATTTTTGCATAATTAAAGTAGCTTGCATTTTTTATTTTTATTTTTTAAGAATTTTTGTAAATGATGCATAATTAGTAAATTCATATTTTTTATATTTGGCACGAAATTTATTAGTTAAAAAAAAACAAACAAACAAACAAACAAACAAATAAACAATTAAAAAAAACAAAAGGAGAAAAAAACAAAAGAAAATTTTAAAAAAAAATTCTATAAATTAAGTGTTTTTTAGGAGTCTATTTTTTTGCATATTTTTGTAATTCTTCATTTTTTTAATTTTTTGCATAATTAATGTAACCTGCATTTTTTAATTTTTATAACTTTGTGCATAATTAGTATTTTTTTTAGTGTGATTCATAATTTTTGTGTAAATTTAAAAAAATAAAAACATAAAAAACATAAAATCATTTAAAAAAATCATAATTAAATACAAATAAAAAAAATAGGATAGATAGTTACGCCACACATACTCATTTTAGTGCATTTAGTGATTAGGTAGGTTAAAAATATATATATATACATATATATATATATATATATATTTTATTTTAAAAAAACAAAACAAAACAAAACAAAAACACATAAACCAAAAAAATTTGACCTTATGCACTTGCGGTCGGGACGTCTTGTAGATTCTGCCATAGGGCCTAGGGCACCTTCTAGAGTACCTACGCAGGAAAGTGGGACCCAATCGGTAGGCAATTTGGCAGATATTGCTGAAACCCTTTCTGAATCCCAATCCGATACCCTTTCCTCCAGAACAACTAGTTCATTGTCCATGGACAATCTAGGGCCAACAAATAGTTATCCCGTAGCCCCAAATAGGACACCCTCAAGATCCTTTAATCCATTTGAAGCCGACACCATGGGGTTAACACTCAATGTGAGACTCCAATATGTCTACACAAATGCTCACGGAGCTGAGATCTTTAGGGATCCACAACAACGGTATCTTGTTAAGATCGCAGACATTTTCTCAGAACTTGATAGAGCACCTCTAGTCAATGACCAGGGTAACATGTACATGGGTGGAGATGGTGTTCGCTACGAAGTCACCTACCATCCAGAAAAGGTAGACAAATTAGGGGAGCTCTCTAGAACCGAGTTCTTAGACTTATCAGAACTTTCCAGAGCAAGGGAGTCTAGAGATGACTGGCTCATTGAGCCGGACATGCCTGGACCCTCCAATGCCCAGTCCTCAAAACCATCCATAGATGATTTACTTCTTGTAGATCTAAATTTGGAAAGGGATAGGAAAGGCAAGAGCAAAATGGATCAGGGGGCTGAAAACCAATGGGAGTTTGTACGACAAATTCCTGTGACAAAGGTCTTACAGGATGACCCACTTCAAGAGGTCTATAAGGACTCGTTAGAGGGATATTATGTCACAACTAGATTGCCACACCTGGATCTTCCTCTAGCTCATGTGGTGGTAGTTGAGAAGCTTGCAAGACACATGAACAGAACAATTGTTAAATAGGCCAATGAATACCGAACCTTAGATTGGAAAGAGATTCGGGAACTCACGTGGAAAGGACAACCATTATTCATGGAAGTGTTCTCAACAAATACAGCCAAACCAGGAGAGACAGCCTTTCTTGGAGAAACTGTTGCTCCTCCCCTACGAGAGTTCACTAGAGAGGGACCTTCAACATCCAAGTGGACCACTGCTAGTAGCCCAACTCTAGCACCAAGATATCGTCCTACACCAAATGTGCGACCACAGGTCACACCACACCAACATCTTTCTCACTATAATAATCGGAGGGTAGGGGAGCCAACTCGGCCTCCCATTAATGCACCTCCTGAAATGCGGATGACAAAATCTTTGGAGGGGTTTGGTGAGGCTGGTAATAGGGTACCCACACCAATTTTGGAAACATGTGGACCATCTTTCCAAAGAGAGGAACAATTCCCACTGAGAGTGAGAGGCCGTAGGCCCTATGACGAGTATTCAAGACAAGTAAGGCCATCACTCTTCAGAAACTGGTAAAGAAGTATGAAGGGTCGGGAGATCCATACGACCATGTAGCAGCATTTAGGCAAGCAGTTCGTCGAGCTGAGCAAGTGGCTGATAAGCATACTCAAATTGAAGTATTTGGACTCACTCTTGAGGGAAAAGCCCTGGCTTGGTTTCAGGCATTAGAGGCTTCAGACAAATCTTCTTTACGAGTTTTGGAAGAGAGATTCATTGCTGCTTTTTCCTTGATGGGAATTCAACATGACACGGTAGCACACATCTACTCTTTCAAACAAGGCGAGAATGAGAGTGTTAGAGACTGTGTAAATAGAATGAAGCAGTACATTAATCGTTGCCCTGAAGATGAGAAGCCCGCCCAAAGTCGATTAATTTCTCTCTTCTTAAAAGGACTCAAAAATTCAACACTGCATACACATCTCTATGCGAAGAAACATACAAATTTCAATGAGTGTTGCCATGATGCTATGGATTTCACCGATAACTTCAAATTCCAAGATGGTTCTGGCCCAGAGGTGAAACCTAGAGATCAGTGGGGAGATGACCAAAGTTCAGGGTCTAGCGCGCTAGTAAATCCAGACCAGATAGCTAACCTAGTACTACGGAGATTGGGACAGACCTATCGTCCACCCATGCAGCCACAACAACAGCAGCAGAGAATGAGGAGTGTACTTCCTACAGGTCCTCATCTTTGTGGAGCATGTGGCGGTAACCATAAAACAGAGGATTGTAATACCTTTTCTCCTCTAGTCACAAACCAACCCACAAAAAAGTGGTGCCAAGCCTGTGCTTGGAACTTTACCCATACCACACAGGAATGCACTCGCATTGCGAGAATGAGACAGGAACGTGAGCAGCCAAGGAGGAGTGGCTCCACAAATGTATCAACAGTATACTAATTTTGAACGTAAGCCACCGATGGCACAAGAGCAAGCACGACCTGTTCTTGGTGCTCAACCTCCTGCTCCAGGGACTGCTCCTGTGAGGGTTGTCGACTACGACAATTCAAATATGTGTAGAGAATTGGTAAACCCAGGCTATGTGGAGGAAGAATATGTATCATATTCATCCAAAGAAAATATCTTTGAAAGTCCCGCATACCCAAGCCCAGCACTGGACACTCAACCAGGGGAACAAAACTCTTTAATGTTGCTAGGCGGCTACCAACCTAGGACTCCAAGCCCCTCAGGTCAATGGCAGCCAAGGAAAGTAGAGGCCAAACCAATGGGCCCCTGTTATGAGTGCGGAGAACCTCATTAGGCTCGTGATTGTCCACATCGCTCAAGGCAAGCATCTCGGTCCAATACAACAGTACAACAGTTTCCACCAATTGAAAGATATTGTCTAGGGTGTTGTGTAGAACACTTTCCAAAAGACTGTCTGCTGAAACCACATGAGGAAGGCACCTCTCAACCAAAGGTCTCACTCAACCTTGTAGGGGCAGTTCCATCGCCACCTTCATCTGAGAATGAGGATGTCGTGCCACTTAGAGTCATGACTAGATCACAAACATGAAATGCCGAAATACAAACTGATGAGACACCTCGAACTAGGGATGCAAAAACAAATCTAGTGGACAAGACCCTACAGTCCAGTAGAAAAAAAACCACTCGGAGGAAGAAAAACCGAAGCAAACAAACTAAAAGTACATCCACTAGTTCTCAAGAAGCCTCTAAACAAAACATGAGGGATAAAACTTTTACTTCCCAAGAAGTGCATGAGGAACATCAACCTCAACCTGAGCCTAGTGCTAAACAAAATGAGGCTAGTACGACTGAGGATAGTTCTGGGGGTTCTGTTTTTGTGGATAAAGTGAATGAGACTCTAGAGGCCATCATTGATGCTCATAGAAGTCGCATTGCAGCTTTATCTGAGCTACCCAAGAAGCTTCAAGAATACCCAAACCCTCGTGAGGAGAAGATCAATCTAGCTGTACATCAGCAACTCATTAGGGAAGCTCAGTCAATGAGGGACCACCACCACCTATTCCTCGGGGCCCAACCTCTCTTAAGCCAACATTAGAAACCATACCAGAAGTGTCATCAAGTCGGGAAATGAAAAGTGAGCTCCTTTCACAAGCTCATAGCGAAAGGTCTGCACCAATTGACACCCGATTGAATGGGGGTAATCTGCCACCACCTAGCCTTGTCTTCCCATGCAATGATGAAGTTATTGATGCTAATGAGGACATGGCAAATGAGATGTGGGCTGCAGTTCATGAGAAAGTTAATGAGAACATGTCTTCTATTAGTTCGCCTCCATTCTCTGAGGTGGATTTTACCAGGGGCACGAAAAACAAATTTAGACACCCAAGCATCCAGGAGGAAGTTCAAACAATTGTTTCTCCTAGAAGTAAGCAGACAATGAAAACCTTACCATCATATCTGGGAGAATATGAGAACTGTTCTCAAACCTTGAGGATACCCTCCATGCATAAAAGGTTAACAAAGGAGAAAGATATGAGTATGGTGCAAGCTATTTTGTCAGCACCAGTGGCTTGTACCTTACCATTGCTTGATTTGATAAAAATTCGACCTGAGTTGTGGAATGATATTGCCACATGTTTGTCAGAGCAGGTATTGCTACAAAAGGGTCACCATGAGTGTACTATACACCCCGAGACAAAGCATGTAATGCCAGTTCCTATCAACAAAGTAGGAAAATTTTGTGAGGACGATCAGGGAAATGCTACCCTCCCATTAGAATTGCGAAAAGTATCTTCAACTGCAATACTTGATAGTGGTGCAGGAGTGGGCATTGTGACAAGGTCCATTTGGGAAAAGTGGGACAAACCAGCTATTAGGAGTACCAGGATGCGCTTGCAGCTAGCAGATGGAAGCTTAGAACATCCCCTTGGGTTGCTTGAGAACATATTGGTCACCACATGTGGGATTGAATATGAGCACACCTTTGCAGTAGTGGATTTTGGAAAACATCCAAACTACGAAGTGATATTGGGTAGACCATTCATGCGACAATTTCAAATGATTCAAGATTGGGGATACAATTATTTGTACCTCCGACATGATTCTGTCATCACAAGGGTCAACCTAAGGAATCACTCATATCGTGATGTAACAAGGTCTCCAATAGATGAGTTTGATTCTGCTTCATCTGAGGTCTCAAAAGTTACATTGTCAGATGGGCGAGAAGATCTGTGGATGTGTGGAGCCTCATGTAGGGATTTCAACACTGAGAGACTTAAGGGTAATCGAAGTGTATCAGATGAGGCATACATTCCACAACCCTTCCCTGAGCATTTAATTGATCCATTAGAATGGAGTCATGTCCTTGCAACATTATCGACATGTGCTTTACCGAAGCCAATTCAATTTTGTGACTCAGATGGATATGATATTATTCCTATACGAATGGTACAACCACGTGCCCTTCTAGATGATTTGTACTATAGAGATACATCCACAATAGCGATGCATGTCGAGGAAGTCTCAGTGGAGGATTTGACACTCGAATCTGCTAATGATGCTGATAAGGAAGATGGATGGGACTCTGATTTTAATAATGAGGTGACAATCCCTGAGGAAGAGTTAGGAAAGGCACGCCTACTCTTGAGAGGAAGGGAGGTTCAGGTAGAGATCCCTAGAAGCCGACCTAAACATAAATGCTGTAAGAGCCATAAAAGAATCCATAGACAAGATGAGCGTGAACAACGTGAGAGACTACAGAAAGAAAAGGAGGAGTCTAAGAGTGAAAACTCTCGACCACCACCTCACTTCTGAGGAAAGAACGGATATCTATACTATGTCCAAGCACAAGATAGTATCAAAGACCAAGTCAAACGATCAGATGGATTCCAAGCAGGGGAAAAGCTAACAACTGTTAGCAAAAATCGTAAAAAAACGAAGAAACAAAAACCAAAACTCACGTCTAAAACCGATTCAAAAAAGAGTGTGGGAAGTGTAAAGACAACGGTTGAACAAAAAAATCCGATGCAAGATAGCAAAGGAGAGCTCAAAACCGCATGGTCTTCAATGAGTGAAGACTCAAGTGGACAAGAACAAGGTCTCAATGTTTCTCCCAATTTCACACAGTACACTCTTCAAGATCGGAAGATTGTTCTTCAACAGCCCATGCGACAAAAACCGAGCGTGCCAGGGGTTTCATACGATGGTCTAGAAGATGCAAAAAAGATTGATATTGCTAAGCCAGGAGAAGAGCCTCGCTATGTGTGGATTGCCACAGACTTGTCCTTAGATGAGGAGAAGTTATTAATACAAACAATAAAGGAGTATCGCGATGTTTTTGCTTGGAGTTATAAAGACCTCAAAGGAGTTGATCCAAGCATATGTCAGCATACAATTCCATTGCGAGAGGATGCAAAACCCTCCAAGCAACGTCCTTATACTTACAATGAAAATTTTGCACGGAAGATAAAGGAAGAAATAGACAAGCTCTTAGAGGCAGAATTTATCTATGAGATTGAACACACTGAATGGGTCTCCCCTATTGTAGTGGTGCCCAAGAAAAATGTAAAACTTCGAGTATGTGTAAACCTCAAGAAGGTAAATGCAGCTACTGTGCGTGATCATTACCCACTTCCAATCACGGATCATGTTCTGGAACGAGTTGCAGGGAAAAAGGCATATAGTTTCTTGGATGGATTCTCCGGGTACAATCAAGTGTCAATTGATCCAAAGGATCAACACAAGACAGCCTTTGCTACTGAAGATGGCATCTTTGCCTATCGTGTTATGCCATTTGGTCTAACAAATGCACCAGCAACCTTTCAACGGTTAATGAGTCATGTATTCAAGGAGGACCTTAGGCAATTTCTTGAGATTTTCATGGATGATTTATGTGTTCACTCACAAGAGCGTGATGATCATATAGAACACCTGAGACTTGTGTTTCAAAAGTGTCAACTTTATCGTATATGCTTGAATCCTGACAAGTGCAAATTCATGGTAAGACAAGGGAAAATTTTGGGCCATATTGTTTCTCGCAATGGGATTTCAACAGATATGGATAAAATTGATGTCATTGTCTCATTACCTCAGCCTATCAACCCTAAAGGGGTACAAACATTCATGGGACATTGTGGCTATTACCGTAGATTCATCTACATGTATGCTGTCCTAGCCAGACCGTTATATGCTCTTCTTGTAAAGTTTAATTGGACTGATGAGTGTGAGGAATCCTTTGAAAAGTTGAAGCAAGAATTAGTGACTGCACCCATTTTACGGGCACCAGATTGGAACCAAATCTTTCATGTCCATATTGATGCTTCAAACTTTGCAATTGGATGTATTTTGGCTCAGTCGGGAAGAGAACACAATAAGGATTTCCCAATCTCATATGCTAGTCGACAGTTGAACAATGCTGAGAAGAATTACACCACAACAGAAAGAGAAGGATTGTCCATGATATATGCAGTGAAAAAGTTTCGCCATTACCTTTTGGCAAACAAATTCATATTTTTTGTGGACCATCAAGCATTGCTATATTTGGTGAATAAGCCTTGTGCAACTGGAAGGATAGTAAGGTGGTTTATCATCCTTCTTGAGTTTGATTTTGAAGTGGCAGTTTGAAAAGGAACAACTCATCTAAGGGCAGATCATTTGTCTCGAATCACCTCTGGCGAAGCTCCTGTGGGTGTGGATGATGATATGTTAGATTCAACACTTTTCCTTGTAGAGACAGCTCCTAGATGGTCTGAATCCATTTTAGAAATTTTGAGAAGTGGGCAGATATAACTAGCGGGTCCTAATGTGGACCTATGGCGACCATTCAAGTTAATCTCAGGGAGATTATATCGTCAGGGTAATGATGGAGTGTTGAGGCTTATACCTAACCCCGACCAATATGAGGAGATCTTGGAATGGGCACATGCGGGTATCGATGGAATCCATGCATCAGCTACAACTTGTGTGCGACGTATATCTCAAGATGGGCAATGGTGGCCTACCATGCATGCAGATGCTGAAACATTTGTTCATAACTGTGCTTCATGTAAAATTCCGAAGCCAATTCATAATGTCACATTATTCCAAATTTCAACTACACCAAGTTGGAGTAAGTATATTGTGGACTATCTTCAGCATGGTCATTTGGATCAAACAATTCCTAAACATCGAAAGCAGGCTATTAAAATTGAAGCGGCAAACTATATGCTAATAGAGGGCCAACTCTACAAGAGGGGCAAGGATGGCAACTTACGCATGTGTGTATGTGAAGCTGACTATCTGAAAATCTTAACTCATGCACATGCAGGTGTTGGTGGTGGACACTTTTCTGGCAATACCACAGCTAAGTTGATTAGGTGGTCTGGGCTTTGGTGGCCAACCTTACAAATGGATGCCGAAGAATATGTGAAACGTTGTGACGATTGTCAAAGAACCAAACCTCCCATCACAAAGGACAATATGCCGTTGCGGCCTATGTTAAGTACACGTGCTTTTGCAAAATGGGGTATTGATTTTGTCGGTCCCATTAAACCTCCAGCTCGTAACACGCATGCAGAATATATTATAGTCGCAACCGACTATTTGACCAAATGGGTTGAGGCAAAGGCAACAGTCAAAAATGATGCCAGAACCACAGCCAAGTTCTTGTATGAGTACGTGTTTACACGCTATGGCTTACCAATTGAGATCGTTAGTGATCAAGGTGTACACTTTGTAAATGAAGTCATAGAATTTTTGCTTCAAGAATTTATGGTAATTCACAAGCGTTCTGCACCCTATCATCCCCAGACCAATGGACAAGCCAAGAGTACTAACAAGATTCTCTGCACAGCACTCACAAAGATTGTTGAGGGACATAGGACTGATTGGGAGCAAAAGTTGCACTCAGTTCTTTGGGCATATAGGACAGCCCATAAAACATCTGTGGGCACAACCCCATTTGAACTTGCTTTTGGGCTAGATGCAATTCTTTCCATCGAATTTCTTGTACCTACTCTACGAGTAGCTAAACAATTGGATTGGACTGGTCATGAGCTTTCACAATGCGTTGACGAATTGGAACAGCTTGATGAGACCCGCTTATTGGCGGTAATGGGGATGTATGCCGAGAAGAGGAGACAAAAGCAATGGTATGATAGAAATGTAACAACTGGCCGATTCAAAAAAGGAGACCTGGTACTCTTGTACACACTTAAGAAGCATAAGAGAAAGCTCAAAAAACGTGGCTTAGGACCGTTTGTGATTAATGAGCTTACCCCAAGTGGTGCAGTGCGTTTAGAGACACTAGAAGGTGAGCAAATGCCTAACTTCATTAATGGAAGTCGTCTCAAGAAATACAATGAACCATTAACTGAAGCCATGCTTCAACAGATGCATGCTGCACAAACACGGAAAGAAGCACTTGACCTACTTAAACGTCAGGCTCAAGAGGAGGCTAAAGCTAGAGTTGCAAAAGCCAAGGAGCGTCGCAAAGCTTCTATGTTAGCCATACAGTTGGCTACTGAAGAGCCATATGTCGATCCATTCAATATTCAAGTGTGCCTTCATCTTCATGAGACTACCTACTTTGTCTCTGCCTTAATTGACTCTGGTGCAGATTATAATGTTCTCTCGTTTGACACCTGGATAGCCTTGGGTCAACCACACTTGTGCAAATTCCTGTGGACCTACGAAGCTTCTCCGGAGAAGATAACCCTATAGAGGGAAAATGTGTCATTATGATGACCATTCAGGATCACCAGATGTCAGTGCCCTTTTATGTGGCACGTAAGTCCAAGGCAGTAGTAGAGGTTGTTCTCGGTAGATCGTGGTTAAGTGCTACCAATTGCTCATTAGATTGGAAGAATCGACAATACAAGTTGCAAATTGATTCTGATTGCATCTTGGGATCTGCTACTCCACGAGCTTTATCGTGTCAAAGGGGTAATGTTTCTACCTTACCCAACCCACAATCAAAATCTGCTCTTGAAGCTCCAAAACAAATGATGTGGATAATTGATGAGTACTCAAGTGAGGGCCACGGCTGGCATGTTCCAACTACTCTAGTTGCTGCTCAAAGAAGGCCAGGCAAGAAGGAATTATCAATGTGGCTACCCAAAGATGCGTACAAACTTGTACCATCTAGTCCAGTTGCTAAGCCTCTTAAGAAGCACATCATTTCCAAGCCTAAACCTCGGATTGTTAATCGATGGGTCCCAAAACATGTTCTTAAAGCACAAGGCTATTATGAGGGTGCAACAGCAATTTGGCTTCCAAAATGCCATACTTTGATAGGGGTAAAAGAGTGTTTCAGAAAGATTCCAAAAGCCACCCTTGATTGTCCATATCAGTGGGTGCAAAAGAAATCAACACAAACTCTTCAAGAAAGGAAAGGTGGCTGTGATACAAAACTACTTGTGTTGATCTTCCTAAAACATATATTGAAACACCGGTTGTCCCGATTTCTCCTTGTTACACAATTCAACCATCAACTGATAGTACTCGACCAGATCATCGCGGGGGTTATAGTGCTCCTCCGTTTCAAACACATTCTAGGTACTTCTATGTTCCCTTAGGTGAAAATTGCTGTGGGCATCACTTTGTCACATTATTCTATCAACAGCATCACCCATTTCCACATTGTCAAGAGTGTGCACGGCTCGTATTAGAAGAAGCTTCACATATTTGTTGGATATGCCGCTCTTACTTTAGACGATATGGCACGGGCTTAATGAAGCAAATTGTGGGAGTTACACCCCAACGCCATAATCTTCTTAATGTGAGAATACCAGAGAGAGGACCAAATCAACGTAGATTACCTGAGGAGGTTCAAGCACAACAATGGAGGGATACAAGCCTAAATGACTTGCAACCACCGATCTTGCAAGCCCTCCTTTCCCAAGCCTCAACATGTCAATATTGGATAAATATGAGCAAATATTAATCTTTATTTCTTTATGTGCTCTTATCTTTCGAATATATGGTTTGCATGTTCACACAATGTTGGCTGGTTTAAGTTTTTGATTAGTTGTTAAAATATGGTGAGTGAATTCTAGAGTCTTAGAAGACTTAGTAAAAGATATTTCTATCTAAAGATAGTGTAGGATATATACCAAGGGAATATGCCACGTTCTTATGCTTTCAAGGTATATTAGTTATCCCTAGTGGTGGCTACCTCTTGGATATGAGCTAGGTGCTAGGAGTAATAATAATTTATAAAAAAATTATACCCTAAAAAAAATATATATCCAAAGTAAATTGAGACATGACGTGTCTACAGCCATGAGAAATGCTTGGTAGGACCTGGGGTTGTCTTAGCACCTTGGGGCCGATGCCTTTGTTTCCATGGGGTGAACACTGATGTCGAAAAGCTTCAGAAAAAGACCTTTGAGGAATCTATCGCCTTGATGGATGTTGGTAGGACTCTGGGGTACACTATGGGCCCTCGAGACCGATGCCCTCATCTTCATGGGGTACTCCTTAGGTCATAAAAGAAAGAAAAAGGGTCTGTCGCACTTGAGATACTTAGCGGTCTTTAGATTCTCTTGGCGGAGGTCTCTTGGCCATTGCTTGGGTCTCTTTGGGATGGAACCTTAATCTTTATCACCTTCTACACACACATCAAAAAGAAAAAAAAAAGAAAAAAAAAAGAAAAAAATGAGTTCCAATCACCTTTGCTCATATTTAGGAGTAGGTTTGCCACTTAGGAATAACTTACATACTTGTAGGACATTGAGACTGCGGTCATAACTGGCGGTGTACAAAGCACACTTGCCTTTGCATAGCACTATCTACCACTTAAGTCTCACTTTGACTAGTTTTTACTCACCTATTTTAGTACTCATTAAAACTTTAATCAGCCTTGCACTTGTATGCTCACGTGTGAAATTATCATTGCTGGTTTTTTCTTTTCTTTTCTTTTCTTCAATAAAAGACTTTACTTGTATCCATTGTTTTTTTGTTGCAGCTCTTGCTACTACCGCGCTCGAGGACGTGCGCAAAATAGGAAGGGGGGAGTCTTGCATGACGAATGAAGATCAATACAAGGATGCAACAAAAAAGACACTTAGGACTCTTGAAAAGAGTTCAAAGTTGTAGATGAATGTGGGAGAGGGCTTGACAATAATCCCACATGGGAACTTTTGGGAGTTCTAGAATTTTTGTATAAAAGGTGGCCCATTTGAGAGCTAGACAGGACTCTTTGGTCATTTGGTTGAGAGGCTCATAGAGAGAGCTTGCTCCATAGCTCCTTCTCAAGTGCTCTCCCAAGGCTCTCCATCTCCATTCATGCTTCAATCTTGTACTCTCTATTCTTTACATTTTCAATGATATGAGGTTTTGGTCTACATACTTGCTAATCTAGATTTCTTAATGATGTTTTGATTTGTGAGTTGTAGAGTGCTTGTAATGAAGCTTGTGCTTGAAATAATGTGTAGTTGAGGCTTGTGTGATAGCTCTTTGCATATTAGGTTCCTTGCATAAGTTGCATTTGTGTGCTTAAGTGTAGCCTAATCTTGATGCTTTGATTATGTAAGATTGATTTCTTGAGTGATGAAGAAGGATTGAGTAGGACTAGAAGTCATTAGTGTGTGGTTAACTCTTCTTCTCCCATTCGGGATAGCCTCTATGCGCTAACCGGGTTGCATTCACGGATTGACAAGTGTGTGGGTTGGAGTGTAGCCTCCACTATGCTATGATGTCCCAAATAGACTCCGAGAAGTTCTTCCAATTGTGCCAGTTTAGAGTCCTACCCTTGGGAATATATGATGGAATCCTCAGAATGGATTAGTTCCAAAAGAATCAGGCTGATATTTATTGTCACAAAGGAACCATCTCTTTCCTTGACCTTCTCGAGAATAAAGTTTAAGGAATCAGAATTTTTGGATCCTCAGTGTTACAATTAGTCAGGGCTTCCAAATTATTAAAAGGGCTCAGAAAGAGGCAAGCTATGTATGTTGTTAAAATGAATCCAGTAGACATAAAATGCAAGGCTAAAGAACCAGAGTGGTTAAGTGAGTATGCAGATGTGTTTCTTGAAGAGCTGACTGAGATGCCTCCATCTTGTGAAGTAGATCATGAGATCGAATTAACCCCCAGAGCTCAGCGAGTAGCCCAGCATGCATACAAAATGCCAGTCCCTGAAGCCATAGAACTTAAGGAACAGTTAAGACAACTATTAGAGCAAGGATTCGTTAGACCTAGTGTCTCACCTTGGGGTGCGCTCATTCTCTTTCAAAAGAAGAAAGATGGAACGTTAAGACTCTGTATTGACTACAGAGGATTGAATCAATTAATAATTAAGAATAAGTATCCTATTCCTAGGATTGATGAACTTCTGGATCAGTTAAGTGGGATATCAAATCGGTTACTACCATATCAGAATCAAGGAGCAAGACATCCCAAAGACAGCATTCAATACTCGCTATGGGCATTGTGAGTTCACAGTCATGCCATTTGGATTGACTAATGCCCCAGTGACATTCAATCGTCTTATGCAAGATATTCTCAGAGAATACTTGGATGAATTTGTTCTTGTCTTCTTTGATGATATCTTGGTATACTCAAAGAATGCTGTAGACCATGAAGATCATGTGCGCAAAGTCCTGGAAATCCTAAGGAAACACCAACTCTTTGCAACAAAGAAGAGAAAGTGTTCCTTCTCTGTTGACCAGGTTGAATACTTGGGATTCATAGTGTCAAAGGATGGGATTTCTCCTGATCCCGCAAAGATCCAAGCAGTAGTTGAATGGCCAAAACCCAAGTCAGTAAAGGAAGTCAGAGGATTTCTAGGGTTAACTGGATGGTATAGGATCTTTATACCTAGGTATAAAGATCTTTATACCTAGGTATGCTCAGATAGCGTCCCCTTTGACTAACCTTCTCAAGAAAAGTACACTTTTTCAATGGACTACAATGTGTCAAAGTGCCTTTGACAAGCTAAAGACAGCCTTAGTAACCAACCCTATTCTTGAATTGCCAGATTTTACCAAACCCTTTGAGGTAGTTTACTGATGCCAGTGGATTTGCCTTAGGCGGTGCTCTAATGTAGGAAGGTCATGCAGTGGTCTATGAATCCCAAAAACTCAAAACACATGAGAGAAATTATGTCGTCCATGACACGGAGTTACTCTCAATAGTGTATGCTCTGAAGTTGTGGAGACATTATCTTTTGGGACAAAGGTTCACCTTAATGATAGATCATCAAAGTCTAAAGTGGATCTTCACCCAAAGGGATCTCAACATGCGTCAAAGGAGATGGATGCAGACCTTGCAAGAATTTGATTTTGAAATAAAGTATCGGCCGAGGAAAGAAAATGTGGTTGCAGATGTGCTAAGCAGAAAAGCCTCCTTGCTTGCAATTACAGTGGTGTCAAATCCATTGATCAATGAAGCAAAGGAGAAAATCATGCAGGACAAATTCTTTGCCCCTATTGCTACCCTTCTGGATGCAGGAAAGAAAGACTCCTCAGGAAATGAGTCGAGTTCTTGGGTACAAATTGGATGAAGGATGCATGTATTATAATAATCGACTATGTATCCCCAATGATGAGGGAATAAAGGGAAGAATTCTGAGAGAAGCACATGATAGCCTGATAGCTGAACATCTAGGTTTTATAAAAACCTATACGTCTATGAAGAAAAGCTTCTTCTGGCTAGGACTCAAAAAGGATGTACTTGATCATGTGCAAAAATGCTTAATGTGCCAAAGAGTCAAGGCAGAGAGAGTTAAGATGCCAGGTATAAACTGCAGCCTCTAGACATTCCATAGATGAAGTGGGGATGCATCAGTATGGACTTTGTCAGTGGATTACCTTCAGTGCAATCAGGTTACTCCATTTTTGTGGTAGTTGACAGGCTAACCAAAGTTGCCCATCTGATTCCAGTGAAGAAACATACTCTGCAGAGGATGTTGCTAGAGTTTTCCTTAAGGAGATCTTCAGATTGCATGGTTTACCCAAGAGGATAGTAAGTGATAGAGATCCCAAATTCACATTGAAATTTTGGACTGTGTTCTTTGAAGCAGTAGGAACTTTCTTGGATCTCAGCATAGTCTATCACCCCGAAATTGATGGCCAGATGGAAAGGGTGAATCAGGTAATAGAAGATATCCTTCGGTCATGCTGCAGTAGTAGGGAACCCAAGAAGTGGTTAAGTCATCTGCATTTGGTCGAATTCGCTTACAATGCTTCTTATCATCGGAGCATTGGGATGAGTCCTTTCAAAGCTTTGTATGATTACCTTACACCGTTGACTTGGTCTGACCCATTGATCAGAGTCAAAATGTCTAGACAAATGCTGTTGAGATATCGAGCTCGTCTAGTGAGGCGGTGGCCACTGATGACCCGCCTGGGGGATAGGCCCCACACTTACACCACTGGCATGGTTGGTGAGATCATGGGAGATATGCGGCCAGTGGGATGACAGGCTGTGTGACAGTCATTCTAGAGACAGGCATAGTTATAGTGCCAGCTCATTTAGTCGGGTTCACACTATAGAGAACCCGTGTATGTATTGGTTGAGTACCTTTCATATTATGTGTACTCTTATCTTGTATATGGAGTGTTGAGTGTTGAGTAGAGAAGAAGAAGATTTTCAGCCTCTCACCTTGTGTGTTCTCTATTAGGGTTTTGTGAGTGTGTGTGTGCTTGCAAGAGCTTAAGCTCTCTTCCCCCCTGCATCTTTTCATGGTATCAGAGCTTGGTTCGTGCTAAGGGCTGAGCTGCAAGCAAGAGAACCACAGGAAGCGGTACGAGGGTAAGAGCTTCAACTACTCTTCCCTATTGTGTTGGTGACTACACCCTTGTCGGGAGCTCTACGGGAGGCACCGGCAAACGGTCTCTGATTGAGGAGCTTTCTTCGTGGGAGTAAAGCTATAGGGCAACTATACAGTCCTATCGGACTACGATTTTCGGGCCGAAAACGTGTTTCGGGTACGTCTGGACCTCCGTTTTCAGAAAGCAGGCGATTTCGAGCACTGCCGGTAAGTCATCGATTCTCTGCAGAACTCTGTTTAAGAACTACAGGAAGACAGATTGACTGTGCAGACACTGTGGGTGCTGCAAAGAGGTCTACAATTGCCATTGGGTGTATGTATGCACATTGAAGTCATTGGTTGTGACATTTGAGAGTACTACAGTACCGCTGTGCAGAAAATACAGCAGTTTGTGCCGAAAAACCAGAGTGCAGTTTCTGGTAAAATTGTGTGTTTGGCAAGATGTCTAATGATGGCATAACACAGATTGTGGCTGAGAAGCTGGATAAGAATAACTTCCATGCTTGGAGGTTCAGGTTGACGAATTTCCTGATGGGAAAAGGCTATTGGGACTACATAGAAGGTGAGCATGAAGAGGCACCGGAGATACCGGATATAAATCCGACTGCTGCAGATATGAAAGAGTTTAAAGACTAGAACCAAGGAGCCAGGAAGGTTATGTATTGGCTTTCCATTAGTATACAGGACACCATGATTGGGCACATTTAGGATGCCAAGTCCCCCAAGGAGGCATGGGACACCTTGGTAAAGCTTTATGAAACAAATACCAAGGCACGTAAGATACAGTTGAAGAATGAACTTCATACTGTGGAGAAAAAGAGCATGTCTGTGAATGACTATGCGTTGAAGATAAAGGGTATTGTGGAATCCCTTGCATCTATTGGTGTGTCAGTAGATGATGATGATAAGGTGGAAGTGTGTCTACGTGGTCTCGGGCCACAATACAAGGCGTTCAAGACGTCTATTCAAACTCGGGAAAACATTCCCAACTTTACAGATTTGGTGTCTATGCTGATTATCGAAGAGAAGAACTTGGGTGAAGACCAACAGTCTTCACAAAGCAAAAACAGTTCAGAGCAACAGGCCTCAGGAAGAGGACGAGGTAGAGGAGGCCGTGGATGCGGTCAAGGAGGTGGCCGAACAGGTAATCAGAATTATGGCCAGCAGCAGCAGCAGCAACAACAGTCCCAGAATCAACAACAACAACAACAACACGCAGGTGGAAGAGGCAAATTCAGAGGCAGGGGGAGTCAAAGAGGCCGTGGAAATTGGCAAAGGAAATGTAAGATCCCTATTCCCACCGAGCAACGGATTCGGGGTACTAGCAGCGGAAGTAGCACTTCTCACGTGGGACAGGGGTCCAACACTCGGGGCCTCGCCCACGGATATCCGGACAAGAGACTAATCCGTCGGTTTGTCCAAAACCGAAACCGGAAAAACTTCCTTTACCCGGAAAGCACGGCGATTCCACCAGGATAACTCTTTACTCTAACGTAGTCAAGATCATTACTGATCAAACTGATCTGACTGCACCTTTAACGGTACTTGGTCAAATCAAGGAAGAACTTGCACTTGGATCATTGGGATCAACGCTTTTTTCCCCATCAAGAGGCACAGCCGTTGATTCCTATCCATAGAACAAATTCTATCCGGGATTTACTTCATCTATCGTAATAATAGAAATTAAATCTCGATTTACGGATCCATCAGTCCAGCCTAACCCCATCCGATCCCATGGGTTAGCCAACCGCCCAACCACTGTAGTGATGGGATCCAATTTTGGAATTTGGTTAGGTTTTGTCCCGGGTACCAAGGAAAAGAGTTCCAAGGCCCCCTAGCCGGAAGTTCATGCAAACATAGAACTAGCCACACCACTTACACACCCAATATGAAAATTGCCTTTTTCTTAGCATCAGCTAACTTTAAAACAATCCTTTAATGAAACCATAGTACCACTGATCATAATCTTCCAATTTATCCGGTTGATTCATAATTTCCCATCATTCCTTCATCAGAGTATCTATGGCATCATTGGCAACTAGAACGCTCACCACCTGTCCACACAGGGGGCCTTTTCAATAGTTCCTAGCCCATAATACTTGGCAATATAATCACTTATAAAAATCAAGATGGACTCTCGTTGAAGATCAGCAAGATCAACCAACAGATCCATATAAAGAGCCATGGACTCATCCATTGAAGACCAGCAAGGTCAATCAACCAGATCCATGCCCGGTTTCACAAAACAACTCTTACTCCTTGTTCCAATATCTTCCTCGACGCACGCGTGGGTATCCTGGGCGACCCAGAGCCCGAGCACCGTATGGTCAGCACCCTCTAGGATCCTTCGCAGGTGACCTAGCGCTTCACTCATAGGCCGCTTCCTTGGTCCCTCATCCACCGTACCGGAAGCTCACCATTTAAATCGAACCGAGGCTGGTCAAGACCTCGGTCGACCTTGCTACGCGAGACGTCCTCCATTGACTCTCCGTCAGCAGTTGCAACTTTAACAGTTAGGTCTTCATGACCTTAATCCACAAGATGGTCAAAATGCTTCCCCAGCATTCTTGACATAAAACAGTCATTTACAAACAGTCACAAAATATAGTTTCTAAATCAAACTCTCGTCTTTCCACATTATCCCTCCTTAGTCCACATTACTTATTCCACATTCCATTCAATGTGTACTCATTCTCATCC
This sequence comes from Cibotium barometz, assembly GCF_041138505.1. NCBI lineage: Eukaryota > Viridiplantae > Streptophyta > Polypodiopsida > Cyatheales > Cibotiaceae > Cibotium > Cibotium barometz. Next base: position 35,186,982 of record NC_141077.1, on the reverse strand, counting down.
ATTTCATCATATCGACGACATATTAATTCACATTCACATTCATACATCCACATTTACATGGATACATCCATTTTCACATCCTCATTTATACATCCACATCCCATATCCACATTCATACATACACATCCATATCCACATCCATACATCCACATTCACATCCACATTCACATTCACATCCACATTCATATCCTCATTTATACATCCACATCCACATCCATATTCACATCCATACATCCACATCTACATGCATACCTCCATTTTCACATCCTCATTTATACATCCACATCCCTTATCTACATTCATACATACACATCCATATCCACATCCATACATCCACATCCACATCCACATTCATATTCACATCCATATATCCACATCTACATGCATACATCCATTATCACGTCCTCATTCATACATCCACATCCACATACATACATACATCCACATCCACATTTCCATTCACATCTATACATTCACATCAACATCCACATACATATACATCCACATCCACATTCCCATTCACATCTATACATCCACATACATACATACATCCTCATCCACATTCCCATTCACATCTATACATCCACATCTACATCCACATTCACATCTATGCATATACATCTTCATGCATACATCCATTTTCACATTCATACATCCACTTTCACATTCATACATCCATACTCCCATCTCCACATCCACACATCCACATACATACATCCACATCCACATTCCCATTCACATCTATACATCCTCATCTACATCCACATTCACATCTATGCATATACATCTTCATGCATACATCCATTTTCACATTCATACATCCACTTTCACATTCATACATCCATATCCACATCCACATTCATATAACCCCATATGTTTTCACATCTAATCTTTTACATCACATCCATTCTCGCCCTATCACAACCCATATACATCCTATTCTATCACATACACTTCTTACCTCATCCCATACACATCTTATCACATCCTATCACTTTCCATACGCATCTTATCAATTCTTATCACATCTCATACACCTCTTATCACATCTTATCACATTTCATATCTTTTTTTTTTAAAAGAGAATTCTTATATTTAATATAAGATTTCTCTACACATTTATTTATACATAAATTCCATTTAAGGAGACTAACACTTTCGAAATTAAAATCAATCTTTTATGCATCTTCTTATGCATAAATTCAGTTTGGTAGAAAATTACACTTTTAGAATAAAAGAATTTCTCTTATGCATCTAAGTTAAGCATAAAATCCATTTATGAGGAAAATCACACTTTTAGTATAAAAAGAATATCTTTTATGCATACCTATATGTATGAAATCCAATATGATAAAAGTAACACTTTTGATATAAAAATTTTTCCTTTATGCATACTTCTATGCATGAAAATTAAAAATGATAAAAGTAACACTTTTGATATAAAAAATTTTCCTTTATGCATACTTCTATGCATGAAAATTAAAAATGATAAAAGTAACACTTTTGATATAAAAAATTTTCCTTTATGCATACTTCTATGCATGAAAATTAAAAATGATAAAAGTAACACTTTTGATATAAAATTTTTTCCTTTATGCATACTTCTATGCATGAAAATTAAAAATGATAAAAGTAACACTTTTGATATGAAAAAATTTCTTTTATGCATACTTCTATGCATGAAAATTAAAAATGATAAAAATAACACTTTTGATATAAAAATTTATCCATTATGCATACTTCTATGCATGAAATAAAAATGGTAAAAATAACACTTTTGATATAAAAACTTATCCTTTATGCATGATATTAAAATTCAATTTCTCCATGATTGTAATGAAATTCTTTCAATTAATCTAGGATGATAATTCCTAGAATATGGTAGGAAGTCCTCTTTTTATGCTTTGAATGAGATTATTTTATGCATAATTTTTATAAAAATTTTGCCATAGCTCCGCTGCTATGACTGATAAATCTCAATTTTTCTAAGGGATAATGCTTATCATTAAGGAATAATTAAAATAATCTCTAATTAGATTATTAATCCATAATGGATTGAATCATTAATATACATAAACTAAAAGCATAGAAAAAAGCCAATAATTTGGCCTCAAGCATAGCTTAATCTTGGGTTAAGGAAAAGCTTTATGAAAAGCTTGATTTGGATTGAGAATGGGTCATGAGTATGACCATTTCTTGAGTGAGAGAGGGAATTTACATAAAAATCATTAGAATTTAAACATAAATGAAAATTAACTTCAATAGCATTATGTAACTCTTCACTACTATTCAAACTTCATTAGCATTTAAAAAAAACCATACCAATTAAACTTCTCAAGCTTGAGAGGGGTTGAGAAGAGAGAAACATTGAGAAATTATAGAAAGATCAATATTCACTAATTACCTTACAAATTGCTTGATTCTTTGTTCACGGTAGAGGCCCCCAACCAATCAATTGGTTAAGTATGTTGATGGAGCCACTAATGGGGATTGAAGAAAGAGGGAAGCTCCAAAAACTAGTGAATTATTAAATGAATTCACAGTTCTTGGCTTAGGTGGAGTAGAGTAACGATGCATAAACACTATATATTTTTCAACAAGGGGGAGGCTTCTATTTATAGGAAAAATTGAGCTCCTAACCAAACAAACTGATTCTAGAATTTTCTAAATCAGTTTGGTCAATATTTGACCATTTTTAGGTCAGTTAAGCTAACTTTTTGGAACTAGACTTGAATGAGGAGAGAGGAGAGATGAAATATCTCAATTTTTATGAGTTTAAAACTCATTCAAGCATGTGAAATATGCACCTCCTTTAAAGAACTCTCTTTCCTTACATATGTGTCATAATGGAATCATTTTAATATTGCTCATAGTTTTTTACTAATAAACCTTGTACATTTTCAACTCTTCATCTTATGTGAAATATGCACATCCTTTAAAGAACTCCCCTTCCTTACATATGTGTCATAATGGAATCATTTTAATATTGCTCATAGTTTTTTACTAATAAACCTTGTACATTTTCAACTCTTCATCTTATGTGAGCATTTAAGGGACTCCCCTTCCTTACATATGTGTCATAATAAAATCATTATTCCCAAAATATCTCATATTTTTAATATTGCTCATAGTTTTTTACTAATAAACCTTGTACATTTTCAACTCTTCACCTTATGTGAGCATTTACTCATTTTTGGGTATCTTCTTTTTTACAAATTCGATTTATCTACTCCCTACACATGGATTGATGCTATTGGCCCATAGGAACCTTAATTGGACCATAGTCTAAAGATTTCTGAAAATCTAGACCCTTAGACTAAGGTTCTTTATACCTATTTCCAATTAATTCCAATTGCACATTGGAAAATTCTTTTTGAATTCCTGTTTCAGGGGAACTCATCTGAATTATAAGAGATATTTTTCTATCCAAAAATATTCAAAATCTGAATATTCTCTCTCTAGAATATTTTCTCTCTCTAGGCTAAAATAGTTAGAAACAAGGTCTTTATATTTCTGAAGAAGGGTTGATTACAGGGGAAGATACTAGACATCAAAAAGGGGTTGGGAGAGGAATCTTACATTCTACCCCACTTAAAAAAACGCGAGATGCCCTCATCTCGCAAACTGGGGGTAATTTCGCAAGATGCACAAGTATGAGACTGAGAGAATGTGAGATCCCACTGTTCCCACCGAGCAACGGATTCAAGATACTGGCAGCGGAAGTAGCACATCATGCGTGGGTAGGGGTCTCACACTCGGGGCCTCGCCCATGGATATCCGGACAAGAGACTAATCCGTCGGTTTGTCCAAAACCGAAACTGGAAAAACTTCCTTTACTCGGAAAGCATGGGCGATTCCACCAGGATAACTCTTTACTCTAACGTAGTCAAGATCATTACGGATCAACTGATCTGACTGCACCTTTAACAGTACTTGGTCAAATCAAGGTAGAAACTTGCACTTGGATCATTGGGATCAACGCTTTTTTCCCCATCAAGAGGCACAGCCGTTGATTCCTATCCATAGAACAATTTCTATCCGGGATTTACTTTATCTATCGTAAAAACAAAGTTGAGTCTCGATTTATGGATCCATCAGTCCAGCCTAACCCCATCCGATCCCATGGGTTAGCCAACCGCCCAACCACTGTAGTGATGGGATCCAATTTGGAATTTGGTTAGGTTTTGTCCCGGGTACCAAGGAAAAGAGTTCCAAGGCCCCCTAGCCGGAATTTCATGCAAACATAAAACTAGCCACACCACTTACACACCCAATATGAAAATTGCCTTTTTCTTAGCATCAGCTAACTTTAAAACAATTCTTTAATGAAACCATAGTACCACTGATCACAATCTCCCAATTTATCTAGTTGATTCATAATTTCCCATCATTCCTTCATCAGAGTATCTATGGCATCATTGGCAACTAGAACGCTCACCACCTGTCCACACAGAGGCCGTTTCCATAGTTCCTAGCCCATAATACTCGGCAATATAATCACTTATCAAGATGGACTCTCGTTGAAGATCAGCAAGATCAACCAACAGATCCATATAAAAGAGCCATGGACTCATCCGTTGAGGACCAGCAAGGTCAGTCAACCAGATCCATGCCCGGTTTCACAAAACAACTCTTACTCCTTGTTCCAATATCTTCCTCGACGCACGCGTGGGTATCCTGGGCGACCCAGAGCCCGAGCACCGTATGGTCAGCACCCTCTAGGATCCTTCGCAGGTGACCTAGCGCTTCACTCATAGGCCGCTTCCTTGGTCCCTCATCCACCGTACCGGAAGCTCACCATTTTAATCGAACCGAGGCTGGTCAAGACCTCGGTCGACCTTGCTACGCGAGACGTCCTCCATTGACTCTCCGTCAGCAGTTGCAACTTTATCAGTTAGGTCTCCACGACCTTAATCACAAGACGGTCAAAATGCTTCCCCAGCATTCTTGACATAAAACAGCCATTTACAAACAGCATTTACAAACAGTTTACAAATACAGTTTCTATATTAACTCTCATTTTTCCACATTATCCCTCATTAATCCAACATTACTTATTCCACATTCCATGTATATGTGTACTCATCCAATCACCTCCTTTTCCATCTCTTCACTTCAGATTCCTTCACATCACATATCATATATTCACATCCATATCCACATCCATACATCCACATCCACATCCACATTCACATCCATACATCCACATCTACATGCTTATCTCCATTTTCACATCCTCATTTATACATCCACATCCCATATCCACATTCATACATACACATCCATATATCCACATCTACATCCACATCCACATTCCACATTCACATCTATACATCCACATCTACATTCACATTCACATACATCCACATCCACATTCCCATACATCCACATCTATACATCCACATTCCACATTCACATCTACATTCACATTCACATACATCCACATTCACATTCACATACATCCACATCTACATTCACATTCACATACATCCACATCCCCATTCCTATACATCCACATTTACATCCACATACATACATACATCCACATCCACATTCCACATTCACATCTATACATCCACATCTACATCCACATTCACATACATCCACATCCACATTTCCATTCACATCTATACATCCACATCCACATCCACATTCACATACATCCACATCCACATTTCCATTCACATCTATACATCCACATCCATTCACATCTATACATCCACATCTACATCCACATTTACATCTATGCATATACATCTTCATGCATATATCCATTTTCATGTTCATACATCCACACTCCCATCTCCACATCCACACATCCACATACATACATCCATTTTCACATTCCCATTTATATAACCCCATATACTTTCACATCTAATCTTTTACATCACATCCATTCTCGCCCTATCACAACCCATATACATCTTATCCTATCACATACACTTCTTACCTCATCCCCCCATACACATCTTAATTCATCTTATCACATCCTAACTCATTTCATAAGCATCTTATCACCTCTTATCACACCTCTTATCACATCCTATCACTTTCCATACACATCTTATCAATTCTTATCACATCTCATACACCTCTTATCACATCTTATCACATTTCATATCTTCTTTTTTTTTTTAAAGAGAATTCTTTTATTTGATATAAGATTTCTCTACACATTTATTTATACATAAATTCCATTTAAGGAGACTAACACTTTCGAAATTAAAATCAATCTTTTATGCATCTTCTTATGCATGATTTCAATTTGGTAGAGAATTATACTTTTAGAATAAAAGAATTTCTCTTATGCATCTAAGTTAAGCATAAAATCCATTTATGAGGAAAATCATACTTTTAGTATAAAAAGAATATCTTTTATGCATACCTATATGCATGAAATCCAATATGATAAAAGTAACACTTTTGATATAAAAAGTTTTCCTTTATGCATACTTCTATGCATGAAAATTAAAAATGATAAAAGTAACACTTTTGATATAAAAATTTTCCTTTATGCATACTTCTATGCATGAAAATTAAAAATGATAAAAGTAACACTTTTGATATAAAAATTTTCTTTTATGCATACTTTTATGCATACTTTTATGTATGAAATAAAAATGATAAAAGTAACACTTTTGATATAAAAATTTATCCATTATGCATACTTCTATGCATGAAAATAAAAATGGTAAAAATAACACTTTTGATATAAAAATTTATCCTTTATGCATACTTCTATGCATGAAAGTAAAAATGATAAAAGTAACACTTTTGATATAAAAATTTATCCATTATGCATACTTCTATGCATGAAAATAAAAATGGTAAAAATAACACTTTTGATATAAAAATTTATCCTTTATGCATAATATTAAAATTCAATTTCTCCATGATTATAATGAAATTCTTTCAATTAATCTAGGATGATGATTCCTAGAATATGGTAGGAAGTCCTCTTTTTATGCTTTGAATGAAAATTTTTTATGCATAATTTTTATAAAAATTTTGCCATAGCTCCGCTGCTATGACTGATAAATCTCAATTTTCTAAGGGATAAAGCTTATCATTAAGGAAATAATTAAAATGATTCTTTAATTGGATCCTCAATCCATAATGGATTGAATCATCAATATACATAAACTAAAAGCATAAGAAAAAGCCATTAATTTGGCCTCAAGCATAGCTTTATCTTGGGTTAAGGAAAAGCTTTATGAAAAGCTTGATTTGGATTGAGAATGGGTCATGAGTATGATCATTTCTTGAGTGAGAGAGAGAATTTACATAAGAATCATTAGAATTTAAACATAAATGAAAATTAACTTCAATAGCATTTATTAAATTATGTAACTCTTCACTACTATTCAAACTTTAATAGCATTTAAAAAAAAAACCATACCAATTAAACTTCTCAAGCTTGAGAGGGGTTGAGAAGAGAGAAACATTGAGAAATTATAGAAAAGAGCAATATTCACTAATTACCTTATAAATTTCTTGATTCTTTGTTCACGGTAGAGGCCCCCAACCAATCAATTGGTTAAGTATGTTGATGGAGTCACTAATGGGGATTGAAGAAAGAGGGAAGCTCCAAAAACTAGTGAATTATTAAATGAATTCACAGTTCTTGGCTTAGGTGGAGTAGAGTAACGATGCATAAACACTATCTATTTTTCAACAAGGGGGAGGCTTCTATTTATAGAAAAAATTGAGCTCCTAACCAAACAAACTGATTCTAGAATTTTCTAAATCAGTTTGGTCAATATTTGACCATTTTTAGGTCAGTTAAGCTAACTTTTTGGAACTAGACTTGAATGAGGAGAGAGGAGAGATGAAATATCTCAATTTTTATGAGTTTAAAACTCATTCAAGCATGTGAAATATGCACCTCCTTTAAAGAATTCCCCTTCCTTACATATGTGTCATAATGGAATCATTTTAATATTGCTCATAGTTTTTTTACTAATAAACCTTGTACATTTTCAACTCTTCATCTTATGTGAAATATGCACCTCCTTTAAAGAATTCCCCTTCCTTACATATGTGTCATAATGGCATCATTTTAATATTGCTCATAGTTTTTTACTAATAAACCTTGTACATTTTCAACTCTTCATCTTATGTGAAATATGCACCTCCTTTAAAGAATTCCCCTTCCTTACATATGTGTCATAATGGCATCATTTTAATATTGCTCATAGTTTTTTACTAATAAACCTTGTACATTTTCAACTCTTCATCTTATGTGAGCATTTACTCATTTTTGGATACCCAAAATATCTCATATTTTTAATATTGCTCATAGTTTTTTACTAATAAACCTTGTACATTTTCAACTCTTCACCTTATGTGAGCATTTACTCATTTTTGGGTATCTTCTTTTTACAAATTTGGATTTATCTCTTCCCTACACATGGATTGATGCTATTGGCCCATAGGAACCTTAATTGGACCATAGTCTAAAGATTTCTGAAAATCTAGACCCTTAGACTAAGGTTCTTTATACCTATTTCCAATTAATTCCAATTGCACATTGGAAAATTCTTTTTGAATTTCTGTTTCAGGGGAACTCATCTGAATTATAAGAGATATTTTTCTATCCAAAAATATTCAAAATCTGAATATTCTCTCTCTAGAATATTTTCTCTCTCTAGGCTAAAATAGTTAGCAACAGGGTCTTTATATTTCTGAAGAGGGTTGATTACAGGGGAAGATACTAGACATCAAAAAGGGGTTGGGGGAGGAATCTTACATTCTACCCCACTTAAAAAACGCGAGATGTCCTCATCTCGCAACTTGTGATAATTTCGCAAGATTCACGAATATGAGACTTAGAGAAAAATTTTAATCAAGATTCAAAATACGAACAAGATTTAAACTTTATTCATTCTCGAAACTTATACAGTAAAGATAGAGGAACTCTTTACACTTCCATAAGCCCGTCCATCATATGGTCACAAAAGCAGTCCTCACAAGCTGCACAAGTATAAGGTAACTCATCTATGGGAATGATTCTGTGGGTTATTGCTGCGCCTATCTCAGTGGTATGAGGTGTTCTAACAAAAGGACCTCTGAGAGGCAAGCCAAAAACGGGGTAAAGGCATATCTTCTCATGAGGAAGAAAACACGCCAGTAAGAAGACCCGCTCAGAAAACCCAGGATGCCTTGATCTCATGACGCAGTAGTATCGGGGACCCAAACCCAAAGCTTCGATAACCATGGCCAAGCGGACATTGTTACGAAAGTGATGCTGACCCCAGGGTGTTACCCTAGTTATGTCTTGATAGGTCCGCCATTTGGTCTGCGCTACAGAAGTTCCTAGGTGAGGAAAAAGTGAGCGCTCATACTGTTCTATAAAATCCTTCTTCACAGACTCACTTGCGTCTTGAAGGTGAGGAATCATTATGGATAAAACTAGTTCTTGTTGCCAAGCCATGAAGGAGATTAAGAAAGAGAGGAGATCGATGGAAGTAAGATTACTGCTGTGAGCGACAGGTAAAAGTTACGACTTATATAAAGGAAGGAGTTAGCGTAACCTAGAAGCCAACGGTATCTTGTCACTGAAGTTTTATCGTCTTTGCTTGATTTGGGTTTGGCACATATTTCTATGAAATACATTAAGAACTTTGAGATGAGGAGGTAAAAGAAGCTTGTAGGCTAAGTCACCTACTTTCATTGAATTCAGATATAAGGCTCACAATATCTGGGGGATAAGTTCTTATACTCCCCAAGAGATAAAGAACTTCTTTTGGGTCGTACTCGAATGAAAACCAAAACCTTGGTATCCAAAACACCGATTTTCACTTCTGAACTCATTGTTCTGAATCCTTAAAACAGCGTGACTCTTGAGAAGCATTCTAGAGAAAGGGTCTTCCTTTTTTTTTAAAAAAAACAGAATCTTTCTTTTATTTTAGAGAGGGACTAAGATCAAAAAGGGAGATTCTTACTCCTGTATACCTCGAAGGCAGGGGAGAATCTTACATTCTACCCCACTTGAAAAGTGCGAGATGTCCTCATCTCGCAAGGTAGAGGACAACTCTTTTTCTTAAGATCCAATTTATTCTGGGGTTCCTTATATTCTGGTCAACCCAACAGAATACGGGGATAATTATCCCTTATATAGAACTCATCATTAAATAACAATTCATTCAGATCATATCATTTATATCTTTAACACGATAATGGTCCATTAGTCTGAAAATTTTCCTTCTGAACATTCCTCCACAGGAATTTTTGTTAAGCAAGTTCTCAATTTGTCATCCCTTAACTTAATCTACCGTCTCAAGTGTTAACAGTAGCAATCTGACAGCACAATCCACTAATCTCATAGTGATTTGCTGAAATCATTATCATCATTCCAGTTATGAATATCATCACTGGGACTCGTCCCATTCATCCTCATTGTGGTTTCGCTCAGCTTATTACATTTCAACTAAATTTTGAAAATCGTCATTTTTCAATCAGAATCCAATTCAATTCATCAATTCTCAAACAGAATTAAAAATCATATCAACCACATTCGAAATCATCATCTGGATAGCATTAACGCTTATAATTTCAAGTCTTAGTTTTACTCGTATATACTGTCAGTAAAGAGCTGCAGTTATACTCTCGGTATATACGGATAGTCACGGCCCTTGGAATTATAAGGTAAATACCATCATGTCTAGGTCTCAAGCAAGTCAGGGTTCCATACAATTGCGGTACTTCCAATTGAAGACCCAATTACTAATTTACGAATTCCAATTTGAATTAACAATTTGTATGAATTATATCAAACAATTACAACCTTTTTGTGCGTCTTGATAAACTTTTGACATAATTTGCTCCTCAGTTGATCTTATTGGAGATCTATGACTTAAGTCTGATAAATAGATTTTTCTTTATCCGATCGTCCGAAAAAAAAACATTTGTATATTTATATACAAGTTGCAATAATTACATAGAGTGGTTCGGCTCCAAAATTCAAAATCTCTTCGAGAGACGTATAAGACGACGGTACTGGGCCATAGTCATGCCCTGTTACATAAGTTCTCTAACTGCGAAGGAAATTATTATTTTCTCCTTAGGGATAAATCGACTAAGGAGTCTATAAATTTGACATGAAAGTCTGAAATTTCGAGGTGTCGAATGATATAGAATGACACCACGCACCATTTTCAGCTTTAACAGGATCATAGTCAATGAGAGATTCTGCCACAGCATTGTACGGCGGTTGCAATGAGCGTGGACATATTGCCCTGCAACCCACTTATGTTGTATTCTCTCCACTGGGGTAGGAAAATATAAATCCTTGAAATGGCGTGCAAGTCTTACTCGGCTTGTTTGAGTTGAAGCGGAAGAGATGAGATGCTCGAAGGCAAATGCAATCATATCTTGAGACTGGGTGAGGTCGGGAATACCAGATAAATGTGGAACTTCCATCTATAAAAACAATTTCTTTGATTAAAATTTCTTCATTAAAGAAGCTTACGGGATGAAAATACATTATGAAAATGCTGTTTCTGAATTCTTATTACCAATTTCACATAAGAATTTAATTATCTTTATTAGCTTTCAAAAGCGGCTCTGATACCAACTGTGAGATCCCACTGTTCCCACCGAGCAACGGATTCAAGATACTGGCAGCGGAAGTAGCACATCATGCGTGGGTAGGGGTCTCACACTCGGGGCCTCGCCCACGGATATCTGGACAAGAGACTAATCCGTCGGTTTGTCCAAAACCGAAACTGGAAAAACTTCCTTTACTCGGAAAGCATGGGCGATTCCACCAGGATAACTCTTTACTCTAACGTAGTCAAGATCATTACGGATCAACTGATCTGACTGCACCTTTAACGGTACTTGGTCAAATCAAGGTAGAAACTTGCACTTGGATCATTGGGATCAACGCTTTTTTCCCCATCAAGAGGCACAGCTGTTGATTCCTATCCATAGAACAATTTCTATCCGGGATTTACTTTATCTATCGTAAAAACAAAGTTGAGTCTCGATTTATGGATCCATCAGTCCAGCCTAACCCCATCCGATCCCATGGGTTAGCCAACCGCCCAACCACTGTAGTGATGGGATCCAATTTGGAATTTGGTTAGGTTTTGTCCCGGGTACCAAGGAAAAGAGTTCCAAGGCCCCCTAGCCGGAATTTCATGCAAACATAAAACTAGCCACACCACTTACACACCCAATATGAAAATTGCCTTTTTCTTAGCATCAGCTAACTTTAAAACAATCCTTTAATGAAACCATAGTACCACTGATCACAATCTCCCAATTTATCTAGTTGATTCATAATTTCCCATCATTCCTTCATCAGAGTATCTATGGCATCATTGGCAACTAGAACGCTCACCACCTGTCCACACAGAGGCCGTTTCCATAGTTCCTAGCCCATAATACTCGGCAATATAATCACTTATCAAGATGGACTCTCGTTGAAGATCAGCAAGATCAACCAACAGATCCATATAAAAGAGCCATGGACTCATCCGTTGAGGACCAGCAAGGTCAGTCAACCAGATCCATGCCCGGTTTCACAAAACAACTCTTACTCCTTGTTCCAATATCTTCCTCGACGCACGCGTGGGTATCCTGGGCGACCCAGAGCCCGAGCACCGTATGGTCAGCACCCTCTAGGATCCTTCGCAGGTGACCTAGCGCTTCACTCATAGGCCGCTTCCTTGGTCCCTCATCCACCGTACCGGAAGCTCACCATTTTAATCGAACCGAGGCTGGTCAAGACCTCGGTCGACCTTGCTACGCGAGACGTCCTCCATTGACTCTCCGTCAGCAGTTGCAACTTTATCAGTTAGGTCTCCACGACCTTAATCACAAGACGGTCAAAATGCTTCCCCAGCATTCTTGACATAAAACAGCCATTTACAAACAGCATTTACAAACAGTTTACAAATACAGTTTCTATATTAACTCTCATTTTTCCACATTATCCCTCATTAATCCAACATTACTTATTCCACATTCCATGTATATGTGTACTCATCCAATCACCTCCTTTTCCATCTCTTCACTTCAGATTCCTTCACATCACATATCATATATTCACATCCATATCCACATCCATACATCCACATCCACATCCACATTCACATCCATACATCCACATCTACATGCTTATCTCCATTTTCACATCCTCATTTATACATCCACATCCCATATCCACATTCATACATACACATCCATATATCCACATCTACATCCACATCCACATTCCACATTCACATCTATACATCCACATCTACATTCACATTCACATACATCCACATCCACATTCCCATACATCCACATCTATACATCCACATTCCACATTCACATCTACATTCACATTCACATACATCCACATTCACATTCACATACATCCACATCTACATTCACATTCACATACATCCACATCCCCATTCCTATACATCCACATTTACATCCACATACATACATACATCCACATCCACATTCCACATTCACATCTATACATCCACATCTACATCCACATTCACATACATCCACATCCACATTTCCATTCACATCTATACATCCACATCCACATCCACATTCACATACATCCACATCCACATTTCCATTCACATCTATACATCCACATCCATTCACATCTATACATCCACATCTACATCCACATTTACATCTATGCATATACATCTTCATGCATATATCCATTTTCATGTTCATACATCCACACTCCCATCTCCACATCCACACATCCACATACATACATCCATTTTCACATTCCCATTTATATAACCCCATATACTTTCACATCTAATCTTTTACATCACATCCATTCTCGCCCTATCACAACCCATATACATCTTATCCTATCACATACACTTCTTACCTCATCCCCCCATACACATCTTAATTCATCTTATCACATCCTAACTCATTTCATAAGCATCTTATCACCTCTTATCACACCTCTTATCACATCCTATCACTTTCCATACACATCTTATCAATTCTTATCACATCTCATACACCTCTTATCACATCTTATCACATTTCATATCTTCTTTTTTTTTTTTTTTAAAGAGAATTCTTTTATTTGATATAAGATTTCTCTACACATTTATTTATACATAAATTCCATTTAAGGAGACTAACACTTTCGAAATTAAAATCAATCTTTTATGCATCTTCTTATGCATGATTTCAATTTGGTAGGGAATTATACTTTTAGAATAAAAGAATTTCTCTTATGCATCTAAGTTAAGCATAAAATCCATTTATGAGGAAAATCATACTTTTAGTATAAAAAGAATATCTTTTATGCATACCTATATGCATGAAATCCAATATGATAAAAGTAACACTTTTGATATAAAAAGTTTTCCTTTATGCATACTTCTATGCATGAAAATTAAAAATGATAAAAGTAACACTTTTGATATAAAAATTTTCCTTTATGCATACTTCTATGCATACTTTTATGTATGAAATAAAAATGATAAAAGTAACACTTTTGATATAAAAATTTATCCATTATGCATACTTCTATGCATGAAAATAAAAATGGTAAAAATAACACTTTTGATATAAAAATTTATCCTTTATGCATACTTCTATGCATGAAAGTAAAAATGATAAAAGTAACACTTTTGATATAAAAATTTATCCATTATGCATACTTCTATGCATGAAAATAAAAATGGTAAAAATAACACTTTTGATATAAAAATTTATCCTTTATGCATAATATTAAAATTCAATTTCTCCATGATTATAATGAAATTCTTTCAATTAATCTAGGATGATGATTCCTAGAATATGGTAGGAAGTCCTCTTTTTATGCTTTGAATGAAAATTTTTTATGCATAATTTTTATAAAAATTTTGCCATAGCTCCGCTGCTATGACTGATAAATCTCAATTTTCTAAGGGATAAAGCTTATCATTAAGGAAATAATTAAAATGATTCTTTAATTGGATCCTCAATCCATAATGGATTGAATCATCAATATACATAAACTAAAAGCATAAGAAAAAGCCATTAATTTGGCCTCAAGCATAGCTTTATCTTGGGTTAAGGAAAAGCTTTATGAAAAGCTTGATTTGGATTGAGAATGGGTCATGAGTATGATCATTTCTTGAGTGAGAGAGAGAATTTACATAAGAATCATTAGAATTTAAACATAAATGAAAATTAACTTCAATAGCATTTATTAAATTATGTAACTCTTCACTACTATTCAAACTTCAATAGCATTTAAAAAAAAAACCATACCAATTAAACTTCTCAAGCTTGAGAGGGGTTGAGAAGAGAGAAACATTGAGAAATTATAGAAAAGAGCAATATTCACTAATTTCCTTATAAATTTCTTGATTCTTTGTTCACGGTAGAGGCCCCCAACCAATCAATTGGTTAAGTATGTTGATGGAGTCACTAATGGGGATTGAAGAAAGAGGGAAGCTCCAAAAACTAGTGAATTATTAAATGAATTCACAGTTCTTGGCTTAGGTGGAGTAGAGTAACGATGCAT
This sequence comes from Cibotium barometz, assembly GCF_041138505.1. Classification (NCBI taxonomy): domain Eukaryota; kingdom Viridiplantae; phylum Streptophyta; class Polypodiopsida; order Cyatheales; family Cibotiaceae; genus Cibotium; species Cibotium barometz. Next base: position 35,171,477 of record NC_141077.1, on the reverse strand, counting down.
AAACACTATCTATTTTTCAACAAGGGGGAGGCTTCTATTTATAGAAAAAATTGAGCTCCTAACCAAACAAACTGATTCTAGAATTTTCTAAATCAGTTTGGTCAATATTTGACCATTTTTAGGTCAGTTAAGCTAACTTTTTGGAACTAGACTTGAATGAGGAGAGAGGAGAGATGAAATATCTCAATTTTTATGAGTTTAAAACTCATTCAAGCATGTGAAATATGCACCTCCTTTAAAGAATTCCCCTTCCTTACATATGTGTCATAATGGAATCATTTTAATATTGCTCATAGTTTTTTTACTAATAAACCTTGTACATTTTCAACTCTTCATCTTATGTGAAATATGCACCTCCTTTAAAGAATTCCCCTTCCTTACATATGTGTCATAATGGCATCATTTTAATATTGCTCATAGTTTTTTACTAATAAACCTTGTACATTTTCAACTCTTCATCTTATGTGAAATATGCACCTCCTTTAAAGAATTCCCCTTCCTTACATATGTGTCATAATGGCATCATTTTAATATTGCTCATAGTTTTTTACTAATAAACCTTGTACATTTTCAACTCTTCATCTTATGTGAGCATTTACTCATTTTTGGATACCCAAAATATCTCATATTTTTAATATTGCTCATAGTTTTTTACTAATAAACCTTGTACATTTTCAACTCTTCACCTTATGTGAGCATTTACTCATTTTTGGGTATCTTCTTTTTACAAATTTGGATTTATCTCTTCCCTACACATGGATTGATGCTATTGGCCCATAGGAACCTTAATTGGACCATAGTCTAAAGATTTCTGAAAATCTAGACCCTTAGACTAAGGTTCTTTATACCTATTTCCAATTAATTCCAATTGCACATTGGAAAATTCTTTTTGAATTTCTGTTTCAGGGGAACTCATCTGAATTATAAGAGATATTTTTCTATCCAAAAATATTCAAAATCTGAATATTCTCTCTCTAGAATATTTTCTCTCTCTAGGCTAAAATAGTTAGCAACAGGGTCTTTATATTTCTGAAGAGGGTTGATTACAGGGGAAGATACTAGACATCAAAAAGGGGTTGGGGGAGGAATCTTACAGAGAAAAATTTATTTATTTTAATTAAGATTAACCACCAATTAAAAAAAAAAGTCTCAAGACAGCAAGATTCAAGATAAGAACAAGATTTAAACTTTATTCATTCTCGGAACTTATACAGTAAAGATAGAAGAACTCTTTACACTTCCATAAGTCCGTCCATCATATGATCACAAAAGCAGTCCTCACAAGCTGCACAAGTATAAGGTAACTCATCTATGGGAATGATTCTGTGGGTTATTGCTGCGTCTATCTCAGTGGTATGAGGTGTTCTAACAAAAGGACCTCTGAGAGGCAAGCCAAAAACGGGGTAAAGGCATATCTTCTCATGAGGAAGAAAACATGCCAGTAAGAAGACCCGCTCAGAAAACCCAGGATGCCTTGATCTCATGACGCAGTAGTATCGGGGACCCAAACCCAAAGCTTCGATAACCATGGCCAAGCGGACATTGTTACGAAAGTGCTGCTGACCCCAGGGTGTTACCCTAGTTATGTCTTGATAGGTCCGCCATTTGGTCTGCGCTACAGAAGTTCCTAGGTGAGGAAAAAGTGAGCGCTCATACTGTTCTATAAAATCCTTCTTCACAGACTCACTTGCGTCTTGAAGGTGAGGAATCATTATGGATAAAACTAATTCTTGTTGCCAAGCCATGAAGGAGATTAAGAAAGAAAGGAGATCGATGGGAGTAAGATTACTGTGAACGACAAGTAAAAGTTACGACTTATATAAAGGAAGGAGCTAGCGTAACTTAGAAGCCAACGGTAACTTGCCACTGAAGTTTTACCGTCTTTCCATGATTTGGGTTTGGCATATTTTTCTATAGAAGGCATTTAGAACTTTGAGATGAGGAGATAAAAGAAGTTCGTAAGCTAAATCACCTACTTTCTTTGGTCCACAATATCTGGGAGATAACTTCTTATACTTCCCAAGAGATAAAGAACTTCTTTTGGGCCGTACTCGAATGAAGACCAAAACCTTGATATCCAAAACATCGATTCTCACTTCTGAACTCATTGTTCTGAATCTTAAAACAGGTGGGACTCTTGAGAAGTATTCAGGGAAAAGGTTCTTCCTTTTTTAAACAGAATCTTTCTTTTATTTTAGAGAGAGAATAATTATAAGATCAGAAAGGGAGATTCTTACTCCTGTATACCTCGAAGGCTGGGGGAGAATCTTACATTCTACCCCACTTGAAAAGTGCGAGATGTCCTCATCTCGCAAGGTAGAGGATAACTCTTTTCTTAAGATCCAATTTATTCTGGGGTTCCTTATATTCTGGTCAACCCAACAGAATACGGGGATAATTATCCCTTATATAGAACTCATCATTAAATAACAATTCATTCAGATCATATCATTCATATCTTTAACACGATAATGGTCCATTAGTCTGAAAATTTTCCTTCTGAACATTCCTCCACAGGAATTTTAGTTAAGCAAGTTCTCAATTTGTCATCCCTTAACTTAATCTACCGTCTCAAGTGTTAACAGTAGCAATCTGACAGCACAATCCACTAATCTCATAGTGATTTGCTGAAATCATTATCATCATTCCAGTTATGAATATCATCACTGGGACTCGTCCCATTCATCCTCATTGTGGTTTCGCTCAGCTTATTACATTTCAACTAAATTTTGAAAATCGTCATTTTTCAATCAGAATCCAATTCAATTCATCAATTCTCAAACAGAATTAAAAACCATATCAACCACATTCGAAATCATCATCTGGATAGCATTAACGCTTATAATTTCAAGTCTTAGATTTACTCGTATATACTGTCGGTAAAGAGCTGCAGTTATACCCTCGGTATATACGGATAGTCATGATACTCGAAACTATAAGGTAAATACCATCATGTCTAGGTCTCAAGCAAGTCAGGGTTCCATACAATTGCGGTACTTCAATTGAAGACCCAATTACTAATTTACGAATTTCAATTTGAATTAACAATTTGTATTATATCAACAATTACAACCTTTTTGTGCGTCTTGATAAACTTTTGACATAATTTACTCCTCAGTTGATCTTATTGGAGATCTATGACTTAAGTCTGATAAATAGATTTTTCTTTATCCACAGATCGTCCGCCGTAAACAATCATTTATACAACAAGAATTATTATTTTTTTCTCCGGAAAACATTTTTTTATTTATATAAAAGTTGCATTATGTACATAGAGCAGCTCGGCTCCAGAATTCAAAATCTCCTTGGGAAACGCATATGACGACGGTATTGGGCCATAGCCTTGCCCTGATACAAACGTCCACTTACTGACAAGGGAGCTATTATATTCCATTTAGGAATAAAACAACTAAGAAGTCTGTAGACTTGGCATGCAAGCCTGAAATTTCGAGGCGTTGAATGATATAAAATGACGCCACGTACGATTTTCAGCTTTAACAAAATCATAGCCAATGAGAGGTTCTCCCACAGCATTGCACGGCGGTCGCAAGAGGCGTGGACATATTACCCTGCAAACCACTTATGCTGAATTCTGTCCGTTGGGTTAGGAAAATATAAATCCTCGAAATGGCGTGCAAGTCTTCTTCGGCTTATTCGAGTTGAAGCGGAAGAGATGAGATGCTCGAAGGCAAACGCAATCATATCTTGAGACTGGGTGAGGTCGGGAATACCAGATAAATGGGGAACTTCCATCTATAAAAACAAATTTTTTTTTTTGATTAAAATTTCTTCATTAAAGAAGCTTACGGAATGAAAATACATTATGAAAATGCTATTTCTGAATTCTTTTTACCAATTTCAGATAAGAATTTAATTATCTTTATTAGCTTTCAATTTCGCTCTGATACCAACTGTAAGATCCCTATTCCCACCGAGCAACGGATTCGGGGTACTAGCAGCGGAAGTAGCACTTCTCACGTGGGACAGGGGTCCAACACTCGGGGCCTCGCCCACGGATATCCAGACAAGAGACTAATTCGTCGGTTTGTCCAAAACCGAAACCGGAAAAACTTCCTTTACCCGGAAAGCAGCACGGCGATTCCACCAGGATAACTCTTTACTCTAACGTAGTCAAGATCATTACTGATCAAACTGATCTGACTGCACCTTTAACGGTACTTGGTCAAATCAAGGAAGAACTTGCACTTGGATCATTGGGATCAACGCTTTTTTCCCCATCAAGAGGCACAGCCGTTGATTCCTATCCATAGAACAATTTCTATCCGGGATTTACTTCATCTATCGTAATAATAGAAATTAAATCTCGATTTACGGATCCATCAGTCCAGCCTAACCCCATCCGATCCCATGGGTTAGCCAACCGCCCAACCACTGTAGTGATGGGATCCAATTTTGGAATTTGGTTAGGTTTTGTCCCGGGTACCAAGGAAAAGAGTTCCAAGGCCCCCTAGCCGGAAGTTCATGCAAACATAGAACTAGCCACACCACTTACACACCCAATATGAAATTGCCTTTTTCTTAGCATCAACTAACTTTAAAACAATCCTTTAATGAAACCATAGTACCACTGATCATAATCTTCCAATTTATCCGGTTGATTCATAATTTCCCATCATTCCTTCATCAGAGTATCTATGGCATCATTGGCAACTAGAACGCTCACCACCTGTCCACACAGGGGGCCTTTTCAATAGTTCCTAGCCCATAATACTCGGCAATATAATCACTTATAAAAATCAAGATGGACTCTCGTTGAAGATCAGCAAGATCAACCAACAGATCCATATAAAGAGCCATGGACTCATCCATTGAAGACCAGCAAGGTCAATCAACCAGATCCATGCCCGGTTTCACAAAACAACTCTTACTCCTTGTTCCAATATCTTCCTCGACGCACGCGTGGGTATCCTGGGCGACCCAGAGCCCGAGCACCGTATGGTCAGCACCCTCTAGGATCCTTCACAAGTGACCTAGCGCTTCACTCATAGGCCGCTTCCTTGGTCCCTCATCCACCGTACCGGAAGCTCACCATTTAAATCGAACCGAGGCTGGTCAAGACCTCGGTCGACCTTGCTACGCGAGACGTCCTCCATTGACTCTCCGTCAGCAGTTGCAACTTTAACAGTTAGGTCTTCATGACCTTAATCCACAAGATGGTCAAAATGCTTCCCCAGCATTCTTGACATAAAACAGTCATTTACAAACAGTCACAAAATACAGTTTCTAAATCAAACTCTCGTCTTTCCACATTATCCCTCCTTAGTCCACATTACTTATTCCACATTCCATTCAATGTGTACTCATTCTCATCCATTTCATCATATCGACGACACATTAATTCACATTCACATTCATACATCCACATTTACATGGATACATCCATTTTCACATCCTCATTTATACATCCACATCCCATATCCACATTCATACATACACATCCATATCCACATCCATACATCCACATTCACATCCACATTCACATTCACATCCACATTCATATCCTCATTTATACATCCACATCCACATCCATATTCACATCCATACATCCACATCTACATGCATACCTCCATTTTCACATCCTCATTTATACATCCACATCCCTTATCTACATTCATACATACACATCCATATCCACATCCATACATCCACATCCACATCCACATTCATATTCACATCCATATATCCACATCTACATGCATACATCCATTATCACGTCCTCATTCATACATCCACATCCACATACATACATACATCCACATCCACATACATACATACATCCACATCCACATCCACATTCACATCTATACATTCACATCAACATCCACATACATATACATCCACATCCACATTCCCATTCACATCTACATCCACATACATACATGCATCCACATCCACATTCCCATTCACATCTATACATCCACATCTACATCCACATTCACATCTATGCATATACATCTTCATGCATACATCCATTTTCACATTCATACATCCACTTTCACATTCATACATCCATACTCCCATCTCCACATCCACACATCCACATACATACATCCACATCCACATTCCCATTCACATCTATACATCCACATCTACATCCACATTCACATCTATGCATATACATCTTCATGCATACATCCATTTTCACATTCATACATCCACTTTCACATTCATACATCCATATCCACATCCACATTCATATAACCCCATATGTCTTCACATCTAATCTTTTACATCACATCCATTCTCGCCCTATCACAACCCATATACATCCTATTCTATCACATACACTTCTTACCTCATCCCATACACATCTTATCACATCCTATCACTTTCCATACGCATCTTATCAATTCTTATCACATCTCATACACCTCTTATCACATCTTATCACATTTCATATCTTTTTTTTTTAAAAGAGAATTCTTATATTTAATATAAGATTTCTCTACACATTTATTTATACATAAATTCCATTTAAGGAGACTAACACTTTCGAAATTAAAATCAATCTTTTATGCATCTTCTTATGCATAAATTCAGTTTGGTAGGAAATTACACTTTTAGAATAAAAGAATTTCTCTTATGCATCTAAGTTAAGCATAAAATCCATTTATGAGGAAAATCACACTTTTAGTATAAAAAGAATATCTTTTATGCATACCTATATGCATGAAATCCAATATGATAAAAGTAACACTTTTGATATAAAAATTTTTCCTTTATGCATACTTCTATGCATGAAAATTAAAAATGATAAAAGTAACACTTTTGATATAAAAAATTTTCCTTTATGCATACTTCTATGCATGAAAATTAAAAATGATAAAAGTAACACTTTTGATATAAAAAATTTTCCTTTATGCATACTTCTATGCATGAAAATTAAAAATGATAAAAGTAACACTTTTGATATAAAATTTTTTCCTTTATGCATACTTCTATGCATGAAAATTAAAAATGATAAAAGTAACACTTTTGATATGAAAAAATTTCTTTTATGCATACTTCTATGCATGAAAATTAAAAATGATAAAAATAACACTTTTGATATAAAAATTTATCCATTATGCATACTTCTATGCATGAAATAAAAATGGTAAAAATAACACTTTTGATATAAAAACTTATCCTTTATGCATGATATTAAAATTCAATTTCTCCATGATTGTAATGAAATTCTTTCAATTAATCTAGGATGATAATTCCTAGAATATGGTAGGAAGTCCTCTTTTTATGCTTTGAATGAGATTATTTTATGCATAATTTTTATAAAAATTTTGCCATAGCTCCGCTGCTATTACTGATAAATCTCAATTTTTCTAAGGGATAATGCTTATCATTAAGAAATAATTAAAATAATCTCTAATTGGATTATTAATCCATAATGGATTGAATCATTAATATACATAAACTAAAAGCATAGAAAAAAGCCAATAATTTGGCCTCAAGCATAGCTTAATCTTGGGTTAAGGAAAAGCTTTATGAAAAGCTTGATTTGGATTGAGAATGGATCATGAGTATGACCATTTCTTGAGTGAGAGAGGGAATTTACATAAAAATCATTAGAATTTAAACATAAATGAAAATTAACTTCAATAGCATTATGTAACTCTTCACTACTATTCAAACTTCATTAGCATTTAAAAAAAACCATACCAATTAAACTTCTCAAGCTTGAGAGGGGTTGAGAAGAGAGAAACATTGAGAAATTATAGAAAGATCAATATTCACTAATTACCTTACAAATTGCTTGATTCTTTGTTCACGGTAGAGGCCCCCAACCAATCAATTGGTTAAGTATGTTGATGGAGCCACTAATGGGGATTGAAGAAAGAGGGAAGCTCCAAAAACTAGTGAATTATTAAATGAATTCACAGTTCTTGGCTTAGGTGGAGTAGAGTAACGATGCATAAACACTATATATTTTTCAACAAGGGGGAGGCTTCTATTTATAGGAAAAATTGAGCTCCTAACCAAACAAACTGATTCTAGAATTTTCTAAATCAGTTTGGTCAATATTTGACCATTTTTAGGTCAGTTAAGCTAACTTTTTGGAACTAGACTTAAATGAGGAGAGAGGAGAGATGAAATATCTCAATTTTTATGAGTTTAAAACTCATTCAAGCATGTGAAATATGCACCTCCTTTAAAGAACTCTCTTTCCTTACATATGTGTCATAATGGAATCATTTTAATATTGCTCATAGTTTTTTACTAATAAACCTTGTACATTTTCAACTCTTCATCTTATGTGAAATATGCACATCCTTTAAAGAACTCCCCTTCCTTACATATGTGTCATAATGGAATCATTTTAATATTGCTCATAGTTTTTTACTAATAAACCTTGTACATTTTCAACTCTTCATCTTATGTGAGCATTTAAGGGACTCCCCTTCCTTACATATGTGTCATAATAAAATCATTATTCCCAAAATATCTCATATTTTTAATATTGCTCATAGTTTTTTACTAATAAACCTTGTACATTTTCAACTCTTCACCTTATGTGAGCATTTACTCATTTTTGGGTATCTTCTTTTTTACAAATTCGATTTATCTACTCCCTACACATGGATTGATGCTATTGGCCCATAGGAACCTTAATTGGACCATAGTCTAAAGATTTCTGAAAATCTAGACCCTTAGACTAAGGTTCTTTATACCTATTTCCAATTAATTCCAATTGCACATTGGAAAATTCTTTTTGAATTCCTGTTTCAGGGGAACTCATCTGAATTATAAGAGATATTTTTCTATCCAAAAATATTCAAAATCTGAATATTCTCTCTCTAGAATATTTTCTCTCTCTAGGCTAAAATAGTTAGAAACAAGGTCTTTATATTTCTGAAGAAGGGTTGATTACAGGGGAAGATACTAGACATCAAAAAGGGGTTGGGAGAGGAATCTTACAGGAAATATAATGATGCACGTGAATGCTATTATTGTGGTAAGCCTGGACATGTGCAGGCAGAATGTTATAAGAAGCAGGCTGACATGCAAAATGGGAAAGTGCAGCAAAACAACTATGCATCCTCAAGCAGAAATAATGAGGATAATGAAAGGTTGTTTGTTATGCAGCATGTTGTGAATGCCATGTCTGAAAATGTTGATGCAGCACAAAAAGATAATGTATGGTATGTGGATTCAGGCGCTTCGAACCACATGACGAGTCATGGGGAGTGGTTCAAGGAGATGAAAAACCCGGAAAGACTAGGTTTTGTGGAAACAGGGGATGACACTGCTCATCCAATTGCCCATGTTGGAGATGTGCCATTGTCTATGCAAGATGGCAAAGTGAAGTACCTTGCAGATGTACTTCATGTACCGAACATAACAAAGAATCTGGTTTCAGTTGGCCAAATGGTTGAGCAGGGTTTGCAGGTTCGCTGATGGGTGTTATGTTGAAGATTTCAAAGACAAGTGCAGGTTGGTTGCAAAAGGCAACAGAGTGGGCAGAATGTTTACGTTGAATGTAGACATGCCTGAAATGAGTGCTGCGATGTTTGCAAATGGTTCAGGAGTTGTTGCAGACACAGACATATGGCATAAAAGAATTGGACATGTAAATGTGTAGAGATTGAAGTCTATGCAGACAAAAGGAATTGTGACAGGGCTGCCAAAATTTAAAGTGGAAGGTATGCAGAAAATATGTGAAGCATGCCAATTTGGAAAGCAAACAAAGCATGTGTTTCCACGTAACAGATATGTGAGCAGAAATGCACTAGATGTTGTGCATTCAGATGTATGGGGTCCTACAAAGACCATATCTATGGGAGGCTGCAGGTATTATGTGACTTTCATTGATGACCACACGAGGAAAGTGTGGGTATACTTCATGAAGGAGAAGAGTGAGGTGTTCACTCACTTTCAGAATTTCAGAGTTTTGGTTGAAAAGCAAACAGGGAAATATGTAAAGTGCCTAAGGTTAGATGGAGGGGGAGAGTACTTCTCCAATGAGTTCTCTGAATTTTTGAAGAAGAATGGTATTCGGAGACAGTTTACATGCAGATACACTCTGCAGCAAAATGGAGTTGCTGAGCAAAAAAACAGGCACATTGCTGAGATTGCACGAGCATTGATGGAAGAGAAGAATATGCCGCATTGCTATTGGGCTGAGGCTGTTTCTACAGCAATATACATCATGAATAGGACTCCAACTGCAGCCATACATGATGTAACTCCAGAGGAGAGGTTTACTGGCAGAAAACCAGATTTGTCTCATCTGAAAGTCTTTGGATGCATTGCATATGCGCATTGCCAGATGAGCTGAGAACTAAGCTGGATCCAAAAGCTGAAAAATGTGTGTTTATTGGATATTCCCTTGAGCAAAAGGGATACAGGTGTTATAACCCTGCTACACGTGAGTTGAGGGTAAGCAGGGATGTTGTCTTTGATGAGATGAGCAGCTGGTATGCTACTGAAAAAGAAGCTGTTGGGGCTGATGTGAGTGGAAGTGTGGTTGCACAGAATGCAGGTCAGCAATCATAGTCCTTGAGTGGACCAGGAAAGTCCTCATCTAGTGGGTCTATTGATAGACCATGGAGTGGCAGGCTGCGTCATAATACCAGTCCTGCAAATGTGATTAGTACATCACGTAAAGGAAAAGAGAAAGTGGTTGAGTCCCTTGGTATGCCTGACATTTCTGCAGGGCATTCTCATGTTGATGGAGAGTCTAGTGGCTCAGATATGAGCCTTGATGAGGAGCTTGGGATCCCAGCTATGAGAACACCTGGTGTAAAGAAGGCTATGGAAGCCATGAATGAAAAGCTGCGAAGATCTGGGAGAGTGAAGAACCCTGTGCAGAGGTTTACTTATGATGGTTATGTGGCACATCACTATGCATATATGGCAAAGGTTGTGCAGGTTGTTGAGCCCACATGCATTGATGAGGCTGTTGGAAATGTGTGTTGGGAGAAAGCTATGGATGAGGAGATGGATGCACTATATGGAAATGAAACTTGGGATTTAGTGCAATTGCCTGAAGGCAAGAAAGCCATTGGATGCAAGTGGGTGTACAAAGTTAAACATAACAGTGATGGAAGCATAAACAGGTACAAGGCTAGATTGGTAGCCAAAGGATATGCGCAGACATATGGGATTGATTATGAGGAAACTTTTAGCCCAGTTGCCAAGATGGCAACGGTGAGAGTTGTGATAGCAGTGGCTGCGTCAAAGCAATGGTCTTTACATCAGATGGATGTAAAGAATGCATTCTTGCATGGGGATTTGCAAGAAGAGGTGTATATGTTGCAGCCACCTGGTTATGAAGATGAGAGTCACCCTGAGCATGTTTGCAGGTTGAAGAAAGCCTTGTATGGCTTAAAGCAAGCACCAAGAGCATGGTCTGACAAGATTTCTGAATATCTTGTCACTATTGGCTTTCATGTAGCCAATGCAGATTTCTCATTGTATGTGAGACATGGTGATAGAGGAGTTGTGCTTGTTGTCATCTATGTAGATGACTTGATCATTACGGGGGACCATGATGCAGAGATCTTTGATGTAAAGATCTTGCTTAGACAGAAGTTCGAGATGAAGGACCTGGGGGAGCTCAGATATTTCTTGGGCATTGAGGTGATTAGGTCACCACATGGTATTGGATTACTGCAGAGACAGTATGGCTTGGACATGTTGTCCAAGTATGGTATGACAGGCTGTAAGCCTATTTCTGTGCCATTGGATCAGAATGGCAAGTTGAGTACAGATTCAGGAGAGATCTTGGAGGATCCTACTATGTACAGGAGCATAGTAGGAAGTTTGATCTACATGACGATCACCAGACCAGATTTGAGCTATGCTGTTGGGTTGGTGAGTCAATTTATGCAGGTTCCACGAAAACCGCATTTGGATGCAGTGAGATGCATACTGAGGTATGTGAAGTCTACTTTGCATTGTGGACTATTCTATGAGACTGGGACAGAGATATGTGTACATGGGTACACAGATGCTGATTGGGCTGGTAGTATCTCAGATAGGAGATCTACTAGTGGATTCATGTTTTCTTTGGGGAGTGCTGCTGTGACTTGGAGCAGTAAGAAGCAGCCTACGATTGCTCTATCGAGTACAGAGGAGCTGCTATGGCAGCATGTGAGGTAGCTTGGTTGAGAAAGCTACTTGCAGATTTGGGTCTATCAGTGGATAGACAAGTTGTCATTTTTTGTGACAACATTAGCAGTATACAGTTGGCCAGGAACCCAATCTTTCATGCTCGTACGAAGCACATAGAGGTCCACTACCACTTCGTCAGAGAGAAGGTCTTGGCAGGAGACCTTGACCTTGTTTATGTTAGCACAGAGGATTAGGTAGCTGACATCTTCACCAAAGCATTGGGTACAGAGAAGCTCCGCAGATTCAGGGCTTCGCTTGGTGTACATGAGATGGAGTTGAGCTCGAGGGGGAGTGTTGAGATATCGAGCTCGTCTAGTGAGGCGGTGGCCACTGATGACCTGCCTGGGGGATAGGCCCCACACTTACACCACTGGCATGGTTGGTGAGATCATGGGAGATATGCGGCCAGTGGGATGACAGGCTGTGTGACAGCCATTCTAGAGATAGGCATAGTTATAGCGCCAGCTCATTTAGTCGAGTTCACACTATAGAGAACCCGTGTATGTATTGGTTGAGTACCTTTCATATTATGTGTACTCTTATCTTGTATATGGAGTGTTGAGTGTTGAGTAGAGAAGAAGAAGATTTTCAGCCTCTCACCTTGTGTGTTCTCTATTAGGGTTTTGTGAGTGTGTGTGTGCTTGCAAGAGCTCAAGCTCTGTTCCCCCCTGCATCTTTTCAAATGCTTGATGACATGGACCAGCAGATGCAATCAATCCGTAAAGATATAAAGGCAGCCCAAGACAGGCAAAAGCAGTATGCAGATAAAAAGAGGTCAGAGAGAGATTTTGAAGAGTCAGATACGGTTTTCATTCAAGTACGACCAAAAACAAGTTCCTTATCCTTAGGGAAGTACAAGAAGATCTCTCCCAGATACTGTGGGCCATATGCTGTGGGCGATCTAGCCTACAAACTTCTTCTGCCTCCCCATCTCAAGGTACATGATGTATTCCATGTTAGTTTGCTTAAGAAGTATGTACCTAGCCCGAGTCACATGCTTGATGAACAATTGATCTCTCCAACTCAAGGCCAGATGGTACTCCAACCTGAGGAAATCCTTGACGTTCAGGAGAAGATTCTCAGGAGCAGAGTCCTCAAAGAATTCTTAGTAAAGTGGAAGTTCTTCCCTCTAGAAGATGCCACTTGGGAGAAAGAAGAAGAGTTGGCGGAGGATTGCCCCACTTTGCGAGATGAGGACATCTCGCGTTTTTCAAGTGGGAGAGGATGTAAGATTCCTCCTCCTTGGGCTTTGATTAAGCCTCTACTTCAATCCCTTGTAATCATTCTATGTTTCTGAATACAAGAAAATATGATTTTTCCTTGTTTTGCCTAGTGAGATAAAAAAATTCTAGAGAGTGGTAAATCAATATTGGGATATTTTTGGATAAATAAATTCTATAGATATCAAAAAAATGTTTCCCTGAAACAGAAAATCAAAATAAATTTTCCAAGGTGCAATTGAAATTAATTAAAAAATGATTTAGAAGACCTTATCCTAAGGGTCAAGATTTTCTGAAAATTTTGGATTAAGGTTCCTATGGACCAATAAGATTAATCCAAGTGTTGGGACAAGATAAATCCAAAGAATAAAAAAAAATACCCAAAAATGAGTAAATGCCCGCATAAGATGAAGAGTTGACTAAGTACTAGGTCTATTAGTTAAAAATTATGAAGTATTAATAAAAAAATGAGATATTTTGGAGTAATCATTCATTTTTGACACATGGGTAAGGAAAAGGGGGCCCTTCAAGGAGGCACCTATTTCACATGTGTGGATGAGTTTTAAACTTAAAATAATAGGATATTTTTATCTCTCCTCTCTCCTAAATCAAGCCAAATCAAAAAGGGAGCCAAACTGGTCCAAATCTTGTCCAAATTCAACCAAACTAAAGCTAGAAAATTCTAGAACTCTGTTGGACTCAGTTAGTGGCCTCCCTCACCTATAAATAGACCCTCATTCCTTTGTATTCTCATCTGTGAACTAAACTATGTCGGTATTACTCTAAGTTAAGCTTATTTTCTATTATCCTCTAAAAACCCTCTACAAATTGAAGAGATTGGAGCTTCTCTCTCTCTCTCTCTTCAATCTTCCTTGGAGACTCCAACAACATACCAAACCAATTGATTGGTTGGGGGCCTCTACTGTGTAAAGAATCAAGTAATTTAGGAGGTAAAGTGTGGATTATTGTCTTCTTTTTATTAAAACTCCAAATGTTTCTCTTCTCAACCCCTCTCAAGCTTGAGAAGCATTAATTTGAATGGCTTTTGAATACTATTGAAGTTCTTTAATGTATTGTAATGAAGAAACACATAAATTTCTATTTATGCTTAATTTATAATGGTTTTTAAGCATTTCTCTCTCTCCGCCAAAGAATGGTCATTCCTATGACCTATTCTCAATTGGAATGAAGCTTCTCATGAAGCATTTCTCTAATCTAAAAGTAATTTCTATGCTTGTCTAATTGGAGGCCAAAATAATGGCTTTTTAATACTTTTATGCTATTTATTTTATGGTAAAATTAAGAATCAATCCATAATTGAATAATGATCCAATTAGTGGTTATTCTAATCATATGAATAATACTAAACTTTATTCTTTCAAATTTATTGAGAATTACTAGTAATAGCAGCAGAGCTATGGCAAAATTTCTATAAAATTAACACATAAATCATTTTCATTTATAATATGAAAAGAGGACTTCCTACCATATTCTAGGATTAATCATCCTAGATTAATTGAATGATTCTCATTATAATCATGGAAAATTAATTTTTATGTTTATGCATAAATAGTTAATTTTAAAAAAAGAAATTTCTAGTAATCCATTTTTATGTTAAAAGAGTAATCCCATGACAATGGAAATATATGTGCTCCATAGAAGTAAGAGAAAAATTGTGATGCTAAAATAATGCATATTTTATTTAAAAATTAAAGAAGGATTTTAGTTAAATTTATCTTTTTGCATAGATAAATTTTAAATGATGAAAGAGGAATTCCCACTATATTGGAATCCAAATATTTAAATGAGAAAAGTGTAATTCCTAGTGTAAAGGAATTAATGAAGATTTTTATTTAAATTTTTAAGAGAAAATTTAGTTAAATTTATCTTTTTGCATAGATAAATTTTAAATGATGAAAGAGAAATTCCCACTATATTGGAATCTAAATATTTAAATGAGGAAAGTGTAATTCCAAGTGTAAAGGAATTAATGAAGATTTTTATTTAAATTTTTAAGAGAAAATTTAGTTAAATTTATCTTTTGTATAGATAAGATTAAATGATGAAAGAGAAATTCCCACCATATTGGAATTCAATTGTTTGAATGAGAAAAGTGGAATTTTTAGCTTAATGGAATTAATGGATATTTTTATGTAATTTTTAAGAAGAATTTTAAGTAGATTTAATTTATGGTAAAAGAGGAATTCCTATGATAATTGGATTCCACTCATTGAAATGAGAAAAAGAAGGATTTCAAGTTTATTCAAAAAAATAGGTATTGATAATTTAGTTAAAAGAAGAATTTTTATGATATTTAAGAAAAGATGGATTTGAATTAAATTTTAGTGTCAAAAAAATGAATTTCCACCATAATTCTACCTAATGAATTAAGGTTGAGAAATTATGTGGCATAAAGAATATCTTTGGATATTTTAATTGGTAAAATCACTAAATGTATATTTACCCAAAACTAGATGTTTATCTGAAGGGAATCCTTGTAAAACTAAACCGAATGAATTTGATTAGAGTACGAGAGGGACGGATAGTAAACCTACTTGTCCATCTCTTGATCTGAATCAAGTAAAGACTTCGTGAGCAATTCCAGTTCTAATCACAAAGAATAGACTACCGGAACTAATCTAGTTTTTCCTTGACCAAACTCACCAAGAATCTAGTTGGACAAATGGACAAAATGATGGGTAGATTACCCTCATGAGAGATCAAGGATCCTCATTTTATGAAACTGGGAATTATGGAAAAAGGGTTTTCGGAACCGATCTCAAACTAGAATTTTACTTGCATTAGAACCTTTGTTTTTGTTCATTCAAAGGACTGTTTTACGCCAGAATGCTAGAGGAAGCATTTGGCTTATGTTTTTCTAAGAGGAGGTTCGTTGGAACAGCTGGTGGGGAGTCGTCAAGGGACGTGCTCGCGGTAAAGCCTGCCAAGGTCTTGACCAACCTCGGTATGGTTAAAATGGTATGCTTTCGATACGATGGGCGAGGACCGACGAAGCAGTCCCTGAGTGAAGTGGTAGGACACCTAAGGAGGATCCTACAGGGTTCTGACCAGGCGATGCACGGGCTCACGGCGGTTGCTCTAGGACACCCATGCGTACGTCGAGGAAGATTTCGGATGGATAAAAAGGAAAGATTTTTGGGAACCAAATTTTGATACTGGATCTCGTTGGTTAACGAGCTGGTCTTCAACGAAGAGTTCAGAGAATACATTTTTGTAATACAATGGACTCCAATTGACTCCAATTTTTGGAAAATGATGATAAAAAATATTATGATTTCTATTGAAGGATTGTTTTTTTAAAGTCAGTCAAATCTGTTATAAAAGTTCATATTGGGTGTGTACGTGGTATGCCTACCTTGATTTTTGCATGAATCGTCGACTAGGGGGCCTGGGAACTCTTTTCCTCGGTACCCGGGCAAAAACCCAACCAAATCTTTATAAAGGAATCCCACCAATTCAGTGGTCGGGTGGTTGGCTAACCCATGGGCCGGATGGCTGGATCGGCGGAGGATTCCTGAGAAACAACTAGATATGATTAGTTACGTTATTTAGTTTTAAATCCTCAGAAGACCTTGTTCTGTGGGGGGAGGGGATCATCGGCTGTGCCTCGTAAATGAGGAAAAAAGCAATGATTCCATGGACCAAGTGCAAGTCTCTTCTTCTTGATCTGACCATGTGACTTCAGGTTTGGTCAGATCAGTTTTTCTAGTTGACTTGACTCGTTAGAGTAATTTCCCCGTTAGAAGATTTTTCCCAATTGGTGAAATCGCCCGTGCCTTTTAGGTGAGGGGAGTCTTCCAGGCCCGGGGCCGCCCGGGCTAGCCTCTCGTCCTCTCGGACATCCGCGGCGGCGGGCAAGGCCCCGAGTGTGTGGACCCCACCCCGTGCGGGAGGCCGACGCCACTTCCATCGCCGGTGGCAGGAGCCCTGGAGCAGGCGGGGGACCTCTCACTCTCTCTCTCTCTCTCTCTCTCTCTCTCTCTCTCTCTCTCTCTCTCTCTCTCTCTCTCTCTGTGTGCTTAGTCTAGCTTCTCTTCTCCCGTCTCTTGTCTTTTGCTCAAGATCCCTCTTGTATGCACCTTGCCATTGTTTATTTCATAAGTATCATTAGGGAAAAAGGGAGCTCATTTTGGGGCCCTGTAAGAAATTCACTATTTTTTGATTTATTTCTCTCCTAAAAGACCTCAAAAATAGTAAAATACGAAAATGTGGCTCAGAACTGTCAGTAAGGACTACAAAACTGTCAGTTCAGAAAGGAATAAGATAGTCTTTTGTCTAACTAACACGATTTTGCATTAAATATCTCCTTAGTTTTTTTTTTTGTTTCCCGAAGATTCCGCATCTCTTTTGACGACGTGTGCAGGCCTCTCATAAAGAATCCATCACTGAACTTGATGATTGCACTTTTTCAAAATATTTACATGTGGATACCGCCACACTTCCACGATTCATGTTACAAAAAGACTATGAGATTGACAAGCAAACTTTGCAACCTCAGAAGCACAAAAAATGGCCGATACTAGTGAGTCACAATCTCAGAAGAAGCGATTACACCATCTTCACATCGACTTAGAAGAACAATATGCTCCAGCACAAAAAAGACAAAAGGATACGGTGCTGAATGCTCAACAACGGGAAACACCTCCATTTGTCAATCCAACGACACTACTGAGGTTTGCGGGCGATGGACAAAATGGACTTCTTGGTTATATTTCAGCGCAGTAGTCTGAATTTGCAGAAACATATAAAATGATGTATCTACTACAAGAAAAGGGGGCCAGGATGCAAGAGATAGCCATTCGTGCAAAATTGGAGTAGCAGTTGTGCAGAATGAAATTGAGGAGCATTCAAAGAGTAAAAAAGAGTTGACAAGAGCAAGAAGGAAGAGAACCATGCTTGGAGACACACTACGAAGCAGGAAGATTAAAAACATTGCAAATTTGAAGGTTGGGATTGGTGGATGCAAGCGAAGAATTCACGAAGCAAGGCTAGTTTGGCCCACCTCCTTACGTCTTCACCAAGGTAGTCCAATATGGATGATTTGTCCGCCATTCCAAATCGTTGAAACATGAAGATCTCATGTGACAATGTGGGTGTAACACTAGTGCACACCAATCTGTTGTAAAGAGTCACAATGAGCCAAGAACTTAACAATGACTTCACAATGTCCGTAATTAAGTAGAGAGAGATCACTTACTCATTTTGAGATCGCAAAGCCAATAGCAATTCTCCTTCTTGCTTCTTGTCCACAACCAAAAATTGACATTTGACCCGGACATGGCGTGAGGGGCTATGAGACCAAGCTAGAGAAAACAAAATAAAGATATTACAATATATTACTTGTAATGTTACATAAAAATGTATCCTCTGAACTCTCCGTTGAAGACCAGCTTGTCAACCAACGAGATCTAGTATCAAAATTTGGTTCCCAAAAATCTTTCTTTTTTATCCATCCAAAATCTTCCTCGATGTACGTATGGGTGTCCTAGCAACCGCGAGCCTGTGCATTGCTTGGTCAGAACCCTCTAGGATCCTCCTTATGTGTCCTAGCACTTCATTTAGGGACCGCTTCGTCGGTCCTCGCCCATCGTACCGGAAGTGCACCATTTTAACTGTACTGAGGCTGGTCAAGACCTCGGCAGGATTTGCCGCGAGCAATGTCCCTTGACGACTCCCTGCCAGTTGTTCCAAACGAACCTCCTCTTAGAAAAACATAAGCCAAATGATTCCTCCAGCATTTTGGCATAAAACATCCTTTGAATGAAAAAAAAATAGAGGTGAATTCCTCTTTTACCATAAATTAAATCTACTTAAAAATAAAAATATCCATTAATTCCATTAAGTTAAAAATTCCACTTTTCTCATTCAAACATTTTATGCTTTATTCAAAAGATAATTACCCTTTTAGATGAATTTTTGAATCAATGCAAGGATGGCACTAAGCCTAGCATTAACAAGCATAAAAATAGTCATGAGAATTATTGCTTATAAAATACTTAATCTCATAATATATGTGTGAAGTTCATTCACAAGGAATCCATTCTAGCTTCTTGCCACACATTGTTAGAGAGAGATTTCCATAAGTATTCCATCATATTATTCTTTAGTGTCTATCCAAGTAATAGATTTGGACACCATTGCTTCATAGATTGATCATAGGTGACTCCCTCTCTGATATTCAACATAGAATTATAGTGGCAACTCTTGTTAACCCCAAAATTGGTTAATATAGACTCTTTCATTTTTTCTAGAAGTAAATATCACTCTCTCCCAATACATAGACAAAGATCTCTCTACTCACATGGAAAAGTTATCATAAAGAATATGTCTTCTTCTCTCTTTCAAGTGTGCCGCTCACATAAGGACTGACAAGGAAGCTTAAACTACTCAAACAATGCTTAACTTAAGACCTCACAAGAAGGACACATCATTCCACCCATAAAGATCATCTAGAGATAGCTCCCAAGAAGAGAAGCGTGATACCAAATGTAGGAATTAGGAGATCTTAATACACATAGATTAAGACTCCACAAGATTAAGTAAACATTACGCTCTGATACCAAATGTAGGAATTAGGATATCCTAATACACATAGATTAAGACTCCACAAGATTAAGAAAACATTACACTCTAATAACAAATTTAGGAATTAGAAGATATTAATACACATAGATTAAGACTCCACAAGATTGACCAAGCTTAACACACTAACCTAGAGTCAACTACTCACTAAGCTATAGAATAAACTTGTGAGCTTGCACATAATAGCCACCACATTAAGCACAAAGAAATAATATAGTCTACTAATCATGAGAGAAGTAAGAGATTATCTATAAAGGACCCACCAATCTTATATTAATCATCACCAATGTTCTACACACAAGAACTCCTATCTCTCTACACAATAAGATTCACTACACACAAGTGTGGTAGAGTGGCAATTATAACCTCACCCCTTGAGGAGGTGCCAAAAGATGCCTTACACTCCACTCTTGCCTTCTATACACATGAACCCACCCCTTGAAGAGGATGCTACTCCCCCATAGATAATCATGAGCAAAAATTATTCATAACCTAGCCCCAAATCCATACATTAACGGTGAGAAAAGCAAGCTTGTTAATGCTAGGCTTAGTGACATCCTTGCATTAATTCTAAAATCCATCTAAAAGGGTAATGATCTTTTGAATTAAGCATAGTAATTACATCTAACTCAAATGAACCATAGTAATTACATCTAACTCAAATGAACCATAGTAATTACATCTAACTCAAATGAACCATATGAACTACTCCATAGAAAATCATGAGCAAAAATTATTCACAATCTAGCCCCAAAGCCACGCCTTCATGGTGAAAAATTCAAGCTTCTTGGGACTCCATGTGGCCAATAAGTTGAGCCATGTGCTCCCTAAATCAATAAAAAAATCACCTTGTCAGCTAGCCTCATATGCCCAACAATTATAGCAAGAAGAATGTTCCCTCAAAAGCGATGGGTCAGCCTGGCATATCCACATATTTATCATCATCCACATTACCATCACTTTTATATGTAGCAGACAATATACTCATGGCCAAGTTGCTTTAGGTGAGGCCAATTCCCATAGGGCCCACAAACACAACCGGTTACCTTAGGTCTCTCAAACAATGGTCCAATCTAGTTTTGGATTTATAATGATAGATTGTAGAGGCAAGATCACCATATATTTCCCTCTAAACACATATAGGTTCATAGGAATTCATAGGAGTCTGTCCAACTAATGAGCCGCTCTACAAATGACTTGATCATCCCGTCCACATTTGGATTTATATAACAATATATTGGAAAGGCAACATCACCATATATTTCCCTCCAAACACATTTGGGTTCATAGGAATTTGTGGGAGTCTATCCACCAATGAGCTACAAATGACTTGATCATTGTCACCAATCTCCACCACTCACACACCACATCAATGACCTTTTTTCTAAGTTGCTACAAATGCCACTGAAAGGCCTCTTTGTTGCTCCTTGCCCACCAACCCAACCGGGAGCACATCCTTAGTGACATACCAAGGAGGGTCACTACCTTGATAGATGGGCTGATATGAGGCATTGCTCGAGTGACATCCGTTTGAGAAATTTCATCAGTGGCTCTTCATCATAATAAAAAATTGGATCATGAGCAATATTCACAGTTTAGGAAACATCCATAATCACTTTCTAGGTGATTTCACCTATCATTCTTTTTTTCAACCATTAGTAATACATCCTTTATACTAGATTTGGCATCATTCAACACTAAAAACATGGTAGTTAATCATATAAATCATCATTGTCAATAGATTTGGCATCATTCAACATATAAAACATGGTAGTCAATCATATAAATCATCACTCTCCAAAAACATGGTAGTCATCCTTTACAACATATTGGCATTATGTAACACAAAAACATGGTAGTCATATCAATCATTCAACACATAAAAATATGGTAGTTATATAATCATCACTATCGAAATCAATAGTCAAAATGGTCTCTTTTCTAACTTTCATTTTCCCATGTTCAATGGAGTCTACCTTAAAATTTCAATCTTGAGTTCCCTTGAAATATCTCTCTCGAAGAATTTGATTTTTTTCTGGTTTTTCTTTTATGTCCTGAGTCAGTTTTCCTGGGATATGCGAGAACCTTTCTTCTTGGCGGGTATTTTTATTGTCTTGAGGTTCCCTTGGTTTTTGGCAGGTATTTCGATTTTCTTAAGGTTCCCCTGTTTCTTGAGAACCATTCCCATTTTCTAATGCCATGGTTCCTTTTTCTTGATTCTCCTTATCTTCATGTAAAAATTTAGCCAAGAACCTTACCATGTTTATGGTTCTTTATAACTGGACTCTTTAACTTAACATTAAATCATTCCTCATAAGTTGGGAACCATTTATTTATTCTATTAACTTTTATAACTTTTTTATAAATAACTAACCAACGTGATCACTTTTTAGGAGTTACAATTGTGGTTAATTTGAACATGGTCAGCTTTCTCAACAACAATGGTTGTGACTTTAGGCTTGTGTCCACACCTTGATCCATGAATTGTCCAAGGTAGCCCTCTGTAAGATTCCTCCCTCCAACTTTTGAGGTGTGCAAGTACAAGAACCTCCCCTTTTGATCCTATAATTATTCCTCTCTTAGAAATAAAAGAAAAATCTTGTTTTACCCTGTTTTGGCCTGGAGAGAGAAAATGTCTAGAGCGAGGTAATCAAAATTGAGATATTTTTGGATATAAAAATCCTCCTAGTGTCTAAAATGGTTTCCCCTGAAACAAAAATTCAAAAAGAACTTTCCAATGTGCAATAATTGAAAATAGGTAAAAAGGACCTTAGCCTAAGGGTCCAGATTTTCAGAAATTTTCGGATTATGGTCCAATTAAGGTTCCTATGGACCAATAAGATTAATCCAAATGTACAGAGGAGAATGTACAGAGGAGATAAATTGAAGAATAAAAGAAAAATCCCCAAAAATGAGTAAATGCTCACATAAGATGAAGAGTTGACTGAGTACAAGGTTTATTAGTTAAAAATTAAGAGATATTTAGAGGAAATGATGCATTTTTGACACCTGAGTGTGGGGATCTCCCCTCATGCACCTATTTCACGTGTGGAGGAGTTTTAAACTCAAAAATAATGAGATATTTTCATCTCTCCTCTCTCTTGTTTCAACTAGATCCAAAAAGTAAGCTAAATTGACCCAAAAATGGTCAAAAATTGACCAAACTGATTTGGAAAATTCTAGAATTAGTTTGCTTGGTTAGAGGCTCACTTTTTCCTATAAATAGAAGCCTCCCCTTTTGTAAAAACTTAATGGTGTTTATGCACTGTTACTCTACTCCTGTCCTGAGCCATTGACATTTAATTTTATAATAATTCAATTGTTTTTTGCCTAATCCTCTCCAAAGTGAATTGGTGGCCGTTCTTGCTTCAAACAAGAGTAGAACCCTCAATCCCTAAAGCCAAAGGAGAGCTTACAAGCTCTATGTAAGTTAATTTTCTTACAAGCTCTATGTAAGTTAATTTTCTTGTTTAATTTTAAATCTATGGTTTTCTTTATTTCTATGTTTTGCAGTAAATTGAATTAAATTCAAATGCTATGCCTTGACAAAAAGGCCACCCCCTTCTCTTCTTTACATTCCAGTCTTTCTTAATCCTAGAGAGATTAACTAAAGGATTAATTAGACTCTTCTTATTGTTTACTCTTTTGAATTTAGAAAATTATGTAGATTAGAGTTCTATGAATCTAATTTGGGCTAATTTAAGTCAATTAAAGAATGATAAAAATGAGAAATGGTCAGCCATACAAAGGAGGTTATGACAAATTTTCTAAAATTTTATGGAAAAGAAAGGTTGTTTCTATGTTATTCCAAAAGAGTAATTCCCACCATTTTTGCATCTAAAAGAAAAATTCTAATTACTCCATGTGCATATTCACCTATGAATATGCATGGATATCACTGATATTAATTATTAAATTTGATTTTTATGCATAGAAAGATGCATAAAGGAATTATTTTTATTTCAAAAGTGTTATTCTCATTAAAATTGATTTTTATGCATAGAAAGATGCATAAAGGAATTGAAATTGATTTTTATGCATAGAAGGATGCATAAAGGAATTAGTGTTATTCTCATTAAAATTGATTTTTATGCATAGAAAGATACATAAAGGAATTATTTTTATTTCAAAAGTGTTATTCTCATTAAATTTGATTTTTATGCATGGAAAGATGCATAAAGGAATTATTTTTATTTCAAAAGTGTTATTCTCATTAAAATTGATTTTTATGCATGGAAAGATGCATCAAGGAATTATTTTTATTTCAAAAGTGTTATTCTCATTAAGTTTGATTTTTATGCATGGAAAGATGCATAAAGGAATTATTTTTATTTCAAAAGTGTTATTCTCATTAAATTTGATTTTTATGCATGGAAAGATGCATAAAGGAATTACTTTTATTTCAAAAGTGTTATTCTCATTAAATTTGATTTTTATGCATAGAAAGATGCATAAAGAAAATTTTTTATTACAAAAGTATTATTCTCATTAAATTTGATTTTTATGCATAGAAAGATGCATAAGGAAATTTTTTTATTATAAAAGCATTATTCTTGTAAAAATTGATTTTTATGCATAGAAAGATGCATAAAGAAAATCTTTTTATTTTAAAAGTGTTATTCCTATTAATTTTGATTTTATACATAAATAGATGCATAAAATGATTTTTTATAAAAGTGTTATTCCCACTAAAGTTGATTTTATGCATAAATAGATGCATAAAGAATTTTTATATCAAAATTAGAATTCTCTTAAATTCTATGTTTAAATTTCATGAGTATTTGATAAATGAATAATTAAATACTCTAAGAGAGAAATTTCTATCATTTTTATATTCACATGGATTGTAAAAAGAGAATTTAGGAAATCTATCGAGATCGAAATATTCAGATAAATGATTAATCTATTCCTCATTGGAATTCGTAACTAATTTAGAAATCAGTTAAGTGAATATTCAAAGAAAGAAATTCAGTAAAATAGGAACTGAATTATCAAAACTTTTCGAGAAAGATAGTTCAGGAAAAATCTTATCCCACTCGAACCTTGAATCAAACTATGACCAAGACCAAACTCTTTCGTCAGTTCTGAGGAAAGAAGGTGTGACGAGTTTAGAAAAATACACTCAAAACTCTCGCCAAATCTGAAACTAAGTTTGAGACCCTTCGAGTTGATCTATGGATCAAGGTTATAGAATTCGAGGAATTTTGGTATGAAATTCAGAATTCCGATCAAGAAGTTTTGGGGATACTGATTCAAGAAATACTCCTTGTATTCAAAAGAAAATCAAACTGAAAAAACTTGCATAGAAATGAGATGTGATGAGATGTGATGTGAATTAGATAGATGTGAATGAATGGATGGATGTATGTGAATGAGTGGATGGATGTATGTGATGTGAATAGATGTTATGAGATGCGATGTGAATGGATGGATGGATATAATGGGATGTGAATGTGTATGTGAAGAAAATGGATGTGAATGTGTATGTGGATGTGTATGTGATGAAAATGGATGTGAATGTGTATGTGAAGAATGGATGCGAATGTGTATGTGAAGAATGGATATGAATGTGTATGTGAAGAATATATATGAATGTGTATGTGAAGAATTGAAGTGGATATGTATGTGAAGAATGGATGTGAATGTGTATGTGAAGAATGGATGTGAGGAATGGATGAAGAATGGATGTGAATGTGTATGTGAAGAATGGAAGTGGATATGCATGTGAAGAATGGATGTGGATGAGTATGTGAAGAATGGATGTGAATGTGTATGTGAAGAATGGAAGTGGATATGTATGTGAAGAATGGATGTGGATGTGGATGTACGTGAAAGAATGGATGTGGATGTTTATGTGAACGAATGTGATGTGATGTAAAGAGATGTGATGTAAAGAGATGTGATGCGACATGAAGATATGTGGATGTGAAGTGATAGATATGTGATGTGAATGAATATGATGTGATGAGATGTGGATATGAGTAGATGCGAGTGGATGAGATCTAATGTGGATAAATGAGGAAAGATATGATGAGATGGAAAAAGATGTGATGAGAATAGGAATACATATGAAATAAACGAGGATTGATGTGAAGCAATGTGGAAAGACGAGAGTTCGTTATAGAAACTGTATTTATGACCTATTTATAAATGATTGTTTTATGTCAAAAATGCTGGGGAAGCATTTTGACCCTCTTGTGAATGAGGTCGTGGAGACCAGATAAAGTTGCAACAGCTGAGACAGAGAGTCAACGGAGGACGTCTTATGTAGCAAGGTTGGCCAAGGTCTTGACCGGCCTCGGTTTGATTTAAATGGTGAGCTTCCGGTACGGTGGATGAGAGATCAAGGAAGCGGCCTATGAGTGAAGCGCTAGGTGATCTATGAAGAATCCTAGAGGGTGCTGACCATACGATGCTCGGGCTTGGAGGAGTGAAGCGCTAGGTGATCTATGAAGAATCCTAGAGGGTGCTGACCATACGATGCTCGGGCTCTGGATCGTCAAAGATACCCACACGTGCATCGTGGAAGATATTGGAGCAAGGAGTAAGAGTTGTTTTCTGAAATTCGGGCATGGATCTAGTTGATTGACCTTGCTGGTCCTCAACGGATGAGTCCATGGCTCTTTTATATGGATCTGTTGGTTGATCTTGCTGATCTTCAATGGAGATTCCATTTTGATTTTTATAAGTGAATATAGTGCCGGGTACTATGAGCTAGGAACTATCAAAAAGGCCCCTGAGTGGATAGGTGGTGAGTGTTCTGGTTGCCAATGATGCCATAGGTACACCGATGAAGGAAAAATTAAAAATTAGGATTCACCGGATATTTTGGAGGATTATGATCAGTGATACTATAGTTTGATTAAAAGATTGTTTTAAAGACAGCTGAATCTGTGAAAAAAAGACAATTTCATATTAGGTGTGTAAGTGGTGGGACTAGTTTTAAGTTTGCATGAATATCCGGCCTACGGGGCCTAGTACCCGGGACAAAACCTAACCAAATTATTTAATGGATCCCATCACTACAGTGGTTGGGCAGTTGGCTAACCCACGGGGTTGGATGGGGTTATGTTGCTGGACTGATGGATCCCTAAAATGAGACTCAATTCTGTTATGGTACGATAGATGAAGTAAATCCCAGATAAAAATTATTCTATGGAAAAGAATCAACAGCTGTGCCTCTCAATGAGGAAAAAAGTGTTGGTCTCTATGATCCAAGTGCAATCTTTTTCCTTGATTTGACTATGGGACTTACGGGTTCGGTCAGATTAGTTCAGTTAGTTAAGGCTCTTGACTACATTAGAGTAAAAATATCCTGGAGGAATCGTCCATTCTTTTCGAGCGAGGGAAGTTTTTCTGGGTTTGGTTGTGGAAGAACCAATGAATTAGTATCTTGTCCGAATATCCGAGGGCGAGGCCCCGAGTGAGGGACCCTGCCCCATGCAAGAAGTGCTACTTCTGCTGCTAGCACCCCTAAATTCGTTGCGCGGTGGGGATAGGGATCTTTCACCCTCTTTGTCCAAGCATGGGTCTTAACAATGTAGACAGTGATTAGAGTAGAACATTTACATTTGAGCATTATGGGAAATATTATCTTACTCAATTTCTCAATCTTACTAGCATCGTGTGACTTTGGTCAACACTTAACTAACTTAAAAGGATACCTAAGTGAGGCATTGTGAACAATACAAATCCCTTTAATCATCTTAGATATATTGAGCCATTAATTTCTACAAGTACTTGGTTTATTAATTTACTCTTATTCCTAAAACAGTTAACCAACACAAGATACCTTTAACCTTATAAACAAGATATATTGAACCATTAATTTCTACAAGCACTTGGTTCATTGATTCACCGTTATGCCTAAAATGGTTAACCAACATAAGATACCTTTGCACTTATAATTCCCGTGACTTGAACATTCCCCTTGTAAAGCTTAATCAAATTCTAAATCAAGACCCCAAATTGACTAAGAAAGAAAAATTTTCTTCTTAACTAAAATGCTTCATTTTCATTGTAAACCTTAAATCCTTGGGCAACATGAGAGACTACACTTGGCTATATTCTTATCTAAAATTCTTTGTTGAAGCAACTCCTTACTCTTTTTGCAACCCACATTAAATTTGAAACCTTTGTTGCATTGTAACATAACAATCGAGAATAACTTTAAAATCAAATGTTAGAGATCTAACTTAAGGTTCCCAAATTGACTAATCAACATGACTAATATTTCTCATAAACCTAACTTAATCTCTATTGTTTAAAACTAGTCAATGCTAGATTTAAGGGACTATCCAAGAATTATGACCACATTTAATGAAAGTGAGTTACTTGATAAAAAGAGTTTGACTTATATTAGGGTTATCATGATTTGCCTTTGCTAATCACATTAATGATATGTATTAATGATACTTGTTAGAGTTAACCTTTGGATCCATCCATGCATTGCACCTTAAGAAAATGAATCAAATCAGTTGTGTATGGACCAATAACCCATCTATATGAGAAAAATAAATAATGCAACACTTACTTAAACTTGCAAGATCTATTTCTTGGTCATAAAAATAATGACTATTTTTATGCTTGTCAATGTTAGGCTTAATGCCATCCTTGGATCAATTTCCATCTAAAGGATCAATGATCTTTTAAAATTACTCCATATACAATCATGAGAAAAAAAATTCATATACAATGATCTTTTAAAATCACTCCATAGATAATCATCAT